>NC_143034.1:12227500-12325000 GCF_057628025.1 Oncorhynchus mykiss
TTTCTCCTGGAGACACACACAGTTAGACACACACAACACACACACACACACACACAGTTATACACGGGGCGGCAGGGTAGCCTAGTGGTTAGAGCGTTGGACAAGTAACCGGAAGGCCGCAAGTTCAAATCCCCGAGCTGACAAGGTACAAATCTGTCATTCTGCCCCTGAACAGGCAGTTAACCCACTGTTCCTAGGCCGTCATTGAAAATAAGAATTTGTTCTTAACTGACTTGCCTAGTTAAATGAAGTTTAAAAAATAGACACAGCATGTGCTTCTTCTCTTTCTCCTGGATACACAGACACAACACACAAACACATAAAAAGAGGACATCATCTGATTCAGTAGCTATCTAGTGAGTTCGCTAACTGTCTAGGTGACATCATCTGATTCAGTAGCTATCTAGTGAGTTCGCTAACTGTCTAGGTGACATCATCTGATTCAGTAGCTATCTAGTGAGTTAGCTAACTGTCTCGGTGACATCATCTGATTCAGTAGCTATCTAGTTAGTTAGCTAACTGTCTCGGTGACATCATCTGATTCAGTAGCTATCTAGTGAGTTAGCTAACTGTCTAGGTGACATCATCTGATTCAGTAGCTATCTAGTGAGTTCGCTAACTGTCTAGGTGACATCATCTGATTCAGTAGCTATCTAGTGAGTTCGCTAACTGTCTAGGTGACATCATCTGATTCAGTAGCTATCTAGTGAGTTAGCTAACTGTCTCGGTGACATCATCTGATTCAGTAGCTATCTAGTGAGTTCGCTAACTGTCTAGGTGACATCATCTGATTCAGTAGCTAACTGTCTCGGTGACATCATCTGATTCAGTAGCTATCTAGTGAGTTCGCTAACTGTCTCGGTGACATCATCTGATTCAGTAGCTATCTAGTGAGTTCGCTAACTGTCTAGGTGACATCATCTGATTCAGTAGCTATCTAGTGAGTTCGCTAACTGTCTAGGTGACATCATCTGATTCAGTAGCTATCTAGTGAGTTAGCTAACTGTCTAGGTGACATCATCTGAATATGCTGAATGTCTAAGACTGGTATCTGGTTGAGCGTTGGATCCGGTCAAGCCACTAGCCATAGTATTAAGCTTGCTTGATACCAGGCTTGTAGGGAGGTAATGATTCACCAATATGCATTGGTCTCTGGTTCAAATGTTTAAGAAACAAGTGCATCGGTCTATAACCCCCCCCACCCACGCACGGACCCCCACACACACACACTCCCCCTTCCTTACCTCCTCATCCTTGTACCAGGACAGTGACTCTGCAGTCAGGACGAACCAGTAGTCTTTGGACCCCCCCTTCATAATGCTTATGTTGATAGTGAGCCAGCCCCTCCGGATCACCTACACACAGCGGGACAGACCATTAGTTCAGGATAGGGGGGTGAGAGAGAGAGAGAAGTAAAGGAGAGAGGAGGAGGGTAGTTTTTTGTGGTACCTGGTTTGGCATCACTCTCTTCTTGTTGTTAATAGCAGTGGTCCTCTGTTGCGCGCTACAAGGGAGACAGAGGCCAGATAGAAAGACTATCACATACGGGGTGCTTCCCAATCATCTCTCCTTCTTCCTGAAGTGTGCGCTCGTTCACTACTCCCCACAAGTTTAAAAGCATTGAATTGGTGGAGTAGGCATGGGCTAGATAGGAGTTTCAATATATCAGTTGTTTCCTTTCAAATCAGTGAAGGGAAGTGAACAAGTGCACACTTTGGGAGAAAGGAGAGATAATTGGGACACAGACGTGGACAACTGACATGAAGTGCATAAACTATAACCTCTACAGGATCAGCGGGACGGTTGAGCTAACGAAGGCTAATGCGATTAGCATGAGGTTGTAAGTAACAAGAACATTTGCCAGGACATATCATATCTATTTGCCAGACATATCTGATATTGGCAGAAAGCTTATGTAACAGTATAATTTTAGACCGTCCCCTCGCCCATACCCGGGCGCGAACCAGGGACCTTCTGCACACATCAACAACTGACACCCACGAAGCATCGTTACCCATCGCTCCATAAAAGCCGCGGCCCTTGCAGAGCAAGGGGAACTACTACTTCGAGGTCTCAGAGCAAGTGATGTCACTGATTGAAACGCTATTTAGCGCGCACCGCTAACTAAGCTAGCCGTTTCACATCCGTTACACTTAAATTCTTGTTAATCTAACTGCACTGTCCAATTTACAGTAGCTATTGCAGTGAAATAATACCATGCTATTGTTTGAGGAGAGTCCACAGTTATGAACTTGAAAATGTATTAATAAACCAATTAGGCACATTTGGGCAGTCTTGATACAACATTTTGAACAGAAATGCAATGGTTCATTGGCTCAGTCTAAAACTTTGCACTGACACTGCTGACATCTAGTGGCCAAAATCTAAATTGCACCTGGGTTGGAATAACAAATTATGGCCTTTCTCTTGCATTTCAAAGATGATGGTACAAAAAAATTACAAAATAACATATTTTTTCTTTGTATTATCTTTTACCAGATATTTTATCTTTGCTTCAGGTCCTGAGCTACAGGCAGTTAGATTTTGGTGAGTCATTTTAGGTGAAAATTGAAAAAAAGGGGCTAATCCTTAAGAAGTAGGTCGTTGCTAGGGGTTACATAGGTGAAAGTTGAAAGGTCGGTGCTAGGGGTTACATAGGCAGGTGAACGTTGAAAGGTCGTTGCTAGGGGTTACTAGAGGTCAACTCACTTTGCGAAGCCAATGAAGTCCTCATGGTTTGTGTTGATGTAAGACAGCTCAATGTCAATCAACAGCAGCACCTGAAACAGACAGACAGACAGACAGACAGACAGGTTGGGTCAAATCAAATCAAATTGTATTAGTCACATGCGCCGAATACAACAGGTACCTTACAGTGAAATGCTTACTTACAAGCCCCTAACCAACAGTGCAGTTTGAAAAAATATGGATAAGAATAAGAGATAAAAGTAACACGTAATTAAAGAGGAGCAGTAAAAAATAACAACATATACAGGGGGGGCGGGACAGAGTCAATGTGAGAGGGGCACATTGAGGTAATATGTACATGTAGGTAGAGTTAATTAAAGTGACTATGCATAGATGACAACAGAGAGTGGCAGTGGTGTGGAGAGGGGAGGGGGGCAATGTGAATAGTCTGGGTAGCCATTTGACTAGATGTCAGCCTCTCTTTCTCTCCCACTCGCCCCTCTCTCTCTCTCTCTCCATCTATCTCTCACTCTCATCTGGTCCCTGGTTTTGATGTCTCTCTCTCTCTCATCTATCTCTCTCTCTCACCTGGTCTCTGGTTTTGATGTCTCTCTCTCACCTGGTCTCTGGTTTTGATGTCTCTCTCTCACCTGGTCTCTAGTTTTGATGTCTCTTTCTCTCTCACCTGGTCTCTGGTTTTGATGTATCTTTCTCTCCCACCTGGTCGCTGGTTTTGATGTCTCTTTCTATCCCACCTGGTCTCTGGTTTTGATGTCTCTCTCGCTCCATCTATCTCTCTCTAGCTCACCTGGTCTTGATGTCTCTCTCTCTCATCTATCTCTCTATCTCACCTGGTCTCTGGTTTTGATGTCTTTCTCTCACCTGGTCACTGGTTTTGATGTCTCTCTCTCCATCTATCTCTCACTCTCACCTGGTCTCTGGTTTTGATGTCTCACTCTCCATCTATCTCTCACTCTCACCTGGTCTCTGGTTTTGATGTCTCACTCTCACCTGGTCACTGGTTTTGATGTCTCTCTCTCACCTGGTCACTGGTTTTGATGTCTCTCTCTCCATCTATCTCTCACTCTCACCTGGTCTCTGGTTTTGATGTCTCTCTCTCCATCTATCTCTCACTCTCACCTGGTCTCTGGTTTTGATGTCTCTCTCTCACCTGGTCACTGGTTTTGATCTCTCTCTCCATCTATCTCTCACTCTCACCTGGTCTCTGGTTTTGATGTCTCTCTCTCCATCTACCTCTCTCTCTCACCTGGTCTCTGGTTTTGATGTCTCACTCTCACCTGGTCTTTGGTTTTGATGTCTCTCTCTCACCTGGTCTTTGGTTTTGATGTCTCTCTCTCTGACGTAGGTTGTGACGATTCTCTCTGTCTCTTCTCTCAGTTTGGGGTAGGAGCCAAGCTGTGGAACAACACACAATGCTGCAGGTACTGACGGCACACACACACACACACAATCACACACACATGCATGCACACACACACACACACACATAAAATTGCACACACATGCATGCACACACACACACACACACGCACACACAATCACACACACATGCATCAACACGCACACACACACACACACCTCTCTCTCACTCAGACACACACCATCCATTCAGCCAAACAAACACACCCCTAGTGATTGACATGTGTAGGGGACAGACAGTTAGCATAGAGGGGTCATCCATCCAGCCAAACAGACACACCCCCTAGTGATTGACATGTATAAGAGACAGACAGTTCAACATAGAGGGGTCATGCAGATAGGACATTGATCCTGCTTGGTAGTATATCTGGTATAAACTAACATCAACCAGTTTGAATCTAGGAAAACCAGATTAAATTAACACAAACTGGTTTGAGGCTCGTTTTATCTGATTTAGGAGATTTGTATCTGGTTTTAGCAAGCATGCTCACAATACTGTCATCAATATCCCACAAGTATCTCAGCATGCTCACAATACTGTCATCAATACCCCACAGGTATCCCAGCATGCTCACAAAACTGTCATCAATATCCCACAGGTATCCCAGCATGCTCACAATACTGTCATCAATATCCCACAGGTATCCCAGCATGCTCACAATACTGTCATCAATATCCCACAAGTATCCCAGCATGCTCACAATACTGTCATCAATACCCCACAGGTATCCCAGCATGCTCACAATACTGTCATCAATATCCCACAAGTATCCCAGCATGCTCACAATACTGTCATCAATACCCCACAGGTATCCCAGCATGCTCACAATACTGTCATCAATATCCCACAGGTATCCCAGCATGCTCACAATACTGTCATCAATATCCCACAGGTATCCCAGCATGCTCACAATACTGTCATCAATATCCCACAGGTATCCCAGCATGCTCACAATACTGTCATCAATATCCCACAGGTATCCCAGCATGCTCACAATACTGTCATCAATATCCCACAGGTATCCCAGCATGCTCCACTATACTGTCATCAATATCCCACAGGTATCCCAGCATGCTCACAATAATGTCATCAATATCCCACAGGTATCCCAGCATGCTCACAATACTGTCATCAATATCCCACAGGTATCCCAGCATGCTCACAATACTGTCATCAATATCCCACAGGTATCCCAGCATGCTCACTATACTGTCATCAATATCCCACAGGTATCCCAGCATGCTCACAATACTGTCATCAATATCCCACAGGTATCCCAGCATGCTCACAATACTGTCATCAATATCCCACAGGTATCCCAGCATGCTCACAATACTGTCATCAATATCCCACAGGTACCCCAGCATGCTCACTATACTGTCATCAATATCCCACAGGTATCCCAGCATGCTCACAATACTGTCATCAATAACCCACAGGTATCCCAGCATGCTCACAATACTGTCATCAATATCCCACAGGTATCCCAGCATGCTCACAATACTGTCATCAATATCCCACAGGTATCCCAGCATGCTCACAATACTGTCATCAATAACCCACAGGTATCCCAAGCTGAGCACTAATGCCATTTTATTGATTTAGCGAAGGAGAGTCCAACTCTGTCTGCTGGTTTCATTATCTTCTCTCAACTTGTGTTCAGTTAAGACCTGGACAACCAGGTCAGGGTAGTTCAATAAGACCTGGACAACCAGGTCAGGGCAGTTCAATAAGACCTGGACAACCAGGTCAGGGCAGTTCAATAAGACCTGGACAACCAGGTCAGGGCAGTTCAATAAGACCTGGACAACCAGGTCAGGGCAGTTCAATAAGACCTGGGCAACCAGGTCAGGGCAGTTCAATAAGACCTGGACAACCAGGTCAGGGCAGTTCAATAAGACCTGGACAACCAGGTCAGGGCAGTTCAATAAGACCTGGACAACCAGGTCAGGGCAGTTCAATAAGACCTGGACAACCAGGTCAGGGCAGTTCCTTAAGACCTGGACAACCAGTTCAGGGCAGTTACTAACTAAACAGTCTGAATTGATCAATCTGAGAGAGGAGTGAAAACCTGCAGACATGGAATGAGTTTGACGCCTGTGATTTAGCATGTTAGCACAAGGTGAGTTAGGGAACAGAGGTGAGAGTCACAGAGAGGATTTAAAGACACAGCAGGAACGTTCTGATTGGTCAAAAGTAGGGGTGAGTGACTGGACATGGTTGGGTAAGCATAGGAAAGAATGTGTCACACAGAACATCTTCCCCCTGAGCTACATAGGGGGAACGATAAAGACAAAGGTTTCGGGGCTGACGTTTTAAGCTGAGATAAGGGGAGGTGAGTGTTTTGATTGGGTAATTGAGTGAGGGGTGGGGTGAAGGGAGGTTGAAGCAACAATCACTGTGAGGAAGGGGGCGGGTGTGGAATCAGAGGGAGGGGCTGTTGGATTTAGCGGCAGAGGTCGCATTCCAGGCCGACTACATAGAGCCCCACAGTGGAGGTGTTGTAATACCCATAAAACCTAGTGGTCAAACAGGGAAAGGCTTCCAATTGTCTCTCCACCCTTCAGTTTCCCCATAGGACATTATAGAAACACGTGAAATAAGGGCTGTGTTTTGGGTATGTTGACCCCGGTGTGACGTTCTGATAACCAGAACTCTCTCTCAATCTCTCTCGGACAAGGTGACTTTTATCAGTATATTCGGCTCTATTTACTCTCAGATTTGAAAATGCTGATTAGCATCAAAGTAGACATCATGTAAAACTACAAGTCCCTGCAGGCTCCTGCACGGCGTCTCTAGATGACACCTTTGCTATCGGGTATTGTGTCAAAACTTGCACAACACTTTTCACAGAATTGTCCATTTACAGAATTGTATCCAATTTATTCATGACTAAATGTATCTAACATTAGAGAGCTGATCCAGAGATTCTTACCTTGGCCTGGAATCGGCAGTCTGGTCCAGATCCTCATGGCGTTTGTAGTTCTTTACGATAACCATTTTAGCAGCTAAATAGCATTTCATTTTTTTTGGGGGGGGGGGGGTAAATACAGGCGACTATATTGATAAAAGTCACCTTGTCCTAGAGAGATTTACGCGGTTATGAAAATGTCCCGCCAGGGTGAACCTACACGAAACACAGACATTATTTCAAGACTTTTCTAAAATCCCCTATGGGAAGAATTTATGGTGGAAAAATGATTGGAAACAGTTCCTTGTTTGACAGCTAGGTTTTATGGGTATTATGACTCATACTGTGGTACTCTATTGCAGTCATTGCAGTGTATCAAACAATGTTTGCGTGCCACGTCACTGACTGTGCAGTCAGGCATCAGATTACTACATGATATGTTGTGGTTTGTTGTTAAATATGCTAAACACCTATCCAGGCGTTGTCTGCAATGTAGTCAGCCTGGAACACGGCCAATGCTTATGAGGGGGAGGGGGGGGGGTAGTGACTATACAGACAGCAATAATTCTACCCAGAGGGGCGAGTAGAAATTAAATCAATTGGGGAGAGTGGAGGGAGAGGAGAAGGAGGGGTGGAGGGAGGGAGGGTGGAGGGGTTAGAGACTAGCAGGAGAAGTGGTAGAAACACAGTTCTCTTCATTCTCTCCATCAATTTATTGGGTACGTTCCAATACTATCTCCTTCTTCCTAAAGTGTACACTCGTTCCCTACTTCCCACAAATCTAAAAGCATTAGATCGGTGAAGGCATGTGGCTAGAGAGGGAGTTTCCACAGTCATTTCAGTCATTTCCTTGAAAGGAAGTGAACGAGTGCACTCTTTGGGAGTAAGGAAAGACAATCTGGACGCAGCCGCTGTCCCTCTTCTCTCTTCCCTCCTTCCTTCTTTCCTTCCCTCCACTGTCCCTCTTCTCTCTTCCCTCCTTCCTTCTTTCCTTCCCTCCACTGTCCCTCTTCTCTCTTCCCTCCTTCCTTCTTTCCTTCCCTCCACTGTCCCTCTTCTCTCTTCCCTCCTTCCTTCTTTCCTTCCCTCCGCAGTCCCTCTTCTCTCTTCCCTCCTTCCTTCTTTCCTTCCATCCACTGTCCCTCTTCTCTCTTCCCTCCTTCCTTCTTTCCTTCCCTCCACTGTGATTCTTCTCTCTTCACTCCTTCCTTCTTTCCTTCCCTCCACTGTCCCTCTTCTCTCTTCCCTCCTTCCTTCTTTCCTTCCCTCCACTGTCCCTCTTCTCTCCTTTCTTTCCTTCCCTCCACTGTCCCTCTTCTCTCTTC
Source organism: Oncorhynchus mykiss (assembly GCF_057628025.1). Taxonomy (NCBI): domain Eukaryota; kingdom Metazoa; phylum Chordata; class Actinopteri; order Salmoniformes; family Salmonidae; genus Oncorhynchus; species Oncorhynchus mykiss. Next base: position 12,235,866 of record NC_143034.1, read on the forward strand.
CCTCCTTCTTTCTCTCCTTCCCTCCACTGTCCCTCTTCTCTCTTCCCTCCCTCCTTTCTTCTTTCCTTCCCTCCACTGTCCCTCTTCTCTCTTCCCTCCTTCCTTCTTTCCTTCCCTCCACTGTCCCTCTTCTCTCTTCCCTCCTTCCTTCTTTCCTTCCCTCCACTGTGATTCTTCTCTTTACCTTTCCGGTACACTTCTTGACGAGGGAGGTGAGCTCGGACAGGACGAGGTCCACGCATTTCAGACAGGGCTCTTTCAGTTTAATGATCTGCTTTTTCACTATGGCCTCAAAGGCTAGGTCAGGGGTGAACAGGCCTGTTCTGGAGCATCGTGGGAGATGTAGTTTATCACGGTAGGGCAGGAGAAGGAGGAGCCAGGGAGTGGGAGGAGTCATTGAAGTGGGGAGGTGTCCGGAAGTGGGAGGGGTCCGTGAGTGGGAGGGGTCATGGTGGGGAGGAGTCAGGGAAGTCCGGAAGTGATAGAAACAGATTAAGAGAGGGAGAGAGGTCGGGGAGCAGTGAAAGAGAGAAATAAAATAAAAGAGAGAGATGGAGGGATAGAGGGAGAATAACACAGAGAGAGAGAGAGAGAGGGAGAGAGAGAGATAAAAGGCATTTTGTTTAGTCAGTTAGTTTATACTGGCATCTGTTACTAAACTTTGACATCCACTAAGTTACAAGGTGTGTGTGTGTGTGTGTGTGGGTGTGTGTGTGTGTGTGTGTGTGTGGGTGTGTGTGTGTGTGTGTGTGTGTCAATCTGCAGTTTGTCTTCAGGGGGAACCAGAGACACGTGAGGAGAAACATAAACAGTCTCACACATCTCACAGCACAACATCCTGAAAACAGTAGAAGAAAGCTGCACATCGCCCCCCCTGTGGGCATGTCAGGCATTACAGTCTCCATGCTCCCTGGTGTGAAGTCTCCCCTAGGTACAGATCTAGGATCAGCTTCTCTTCCCCAAAATTCTAAACTAAACAAATCGTTAACCATTAGTGTGGAAAATGCTAAACTGACCCCAGATCAGCTTTTAGGGTCAACTTCACCCTACACAGTACAGTACCATGCAGTGCACTATCCTGGGGCCTAGATTAGCATGGTAGCATTAAAGGCTAGCTCCATAGCGCCCCCATGTGGACTGGAGTAACATGACAGGACATTACATGCTCCATGCGGTGCACTACGCAGGGGCCGAGGTTAGCATGGTAGCATTAAAGGCTAGCTCCATAGCGCTCCCATGTGGCCTGGAGTAACATGACAGGGCTTTACAGGCTCCATGCAGCGAGGTACCTTATTGGTGCACTGGCGCACGGTGTTGATGAGCTCCTGGATCACCAGGTCCATACATTTCAGACAGGGCTCTTTCAGCTTAATGATCTGCTTTTTCACTATGGCCTCAAAGGCTAGGTCAGGGGTGAACAGGCCTGTTCTGGAGGGGGCACACAGACAGACACACAGACATGTAGGTAGAGGCAGGTGGAAAGACAGACAGACAGACAGACAAACAGACAGAAATGTAGGTAAAAACTGACACACAGACATGTAGGCAGAGACAGACAGACAGACAGACACATATGTAGGTCGAGACAGACACAGACATGTAGACAGACAAACATGTAATCAGACAGACAGACAGATAGAGATAGAGACAGATAGGTAGATAGAGAGGGAGATAGAGACAGACAGGTAAATATACTTGCCTCACTCCATGGATGTTCTTGATGGCATAACTGATCTCTCTCCTCAACTCCTTCTCATCAAACTCCATCTGAACACAACACACAGACGGGAAATCAGTGTGTGTGTTTTTGGTTTTACTAGGTACCAGACGTCCTCACATAGACAGTAAAACAAGGAACATTCTGAGAAGTGGGGACATTTCGCTGGTCCTCACAAGGAAAAATACTATTTTAAGCTTAGGGTTTAGGGTTAGGGTTAGGGTTAGGGTTAGGGATTTTGATTGGGAATACATTTTTGGGTCCCCACAAGGATAGTAAAACAATTTGTGTGTGTGTGTGTGTGTGTGTGTACCTTGACCAGTTCGAAGGGGAATCTCTCGTGGAAGATCCTGTTGATTCTAGCTCCTCCAGAGAGCTCCGCAGTATCCACCTGATCACCTGATCCCTCAATACGCTTCTCAAAGTCTACACCAAACTGCTGAACCATCCTACACACACACACACACACACACACACACACACACACACACACACACACACACGCACACACACACACACACACACACACACACACACACAGTCATATTACAAAAGTACTGACAGTCAGATACAGTATATATATGTGTGTGTGTGTGTTTATATACTGACTGCAGTAGGGCCTTGGTCTTGTGTGTGTGTGTGTGTTTATATACTGACTGCAGTAGGGCCTTGGTCTTGTGTGTGTGTGTGTTTATATACTGACTGCAGTAGGGCCTTGGTCTTGCGTGTGTATGTGTGTGTGTTTATATACTGACTGCAGTAGGGCCTTGGTCTTGTGTGTGTGTGTGTTTATATACTGACTACAATAGGGCCTTGGTCTTGCGTGTGTATGTGTGTGTGTTTATATACTGACTGCAGTAGGGCCTTGGTCTTGTGTGTGTGTGTGTTTATATACTGACTACAATAGGGCCTTGGTCTTGCGTGTGTATGTGTGTGTGTTTATATACTGACTGCAGTAGGGCCTTGGTCTTGTGTGTGTGTGTGTGTTTATATACTGACTGCAGTAGGGCCTTGGTCTTGCGTGTGTATGTGTGTGTGTTTATATACTGACTGCAGTAGGGCCTTGGTCTTGTGTGTGTGTGTGTGTTTATATACTGACTACAATAGGGCCTTGGTCTTGCGTGTGTATGTGTGTGTGTTTATATACTGACTGCAGTAGGGCCTTGGTCTTGTGTGTGTGTGTGTTTATATACTGACTACAATAGGGCCTTGGTCTTGCGTGTGTATGTGTGTGTGTTTATATACTGACTGCAGTAGGGCCTTGGTCTTGTGTGTGTGTGTGTTTATATACTGACTGCAGTAGGGCCTTGGTCTTGCGTGTGTGTGTGTGTGTGTGTGTTTATATACTGACTGCAGTAGGGCCTTGGTCTTGCGTGTGTATGTGTGTGTGTGTTTATATACTGACTGCAGTAGGGCCTTGGTCTTGTGTGTGTGTGTGTTTATATACTGACTGCAGTAGGGCCTTGGTCTTGCGTGTGTGTGTGTGTGTGTGTTTATATACTGACTGCAGTAGGGCCTTGGTCTTGCGTGTGTGTGTGTGTGTGTGTGTTTATATACTGACTGCAGTAGGGCCTTGGTCTTGCGCGTGTATGTGTGTGTGTGTTTATATACTGACTGCAGTAGGGCCTTGGTCGTGTGTATGTGTGTGTGTGTTTATATACTGACTGTAGTAGGGCCTTGGTCTTGCGTGTGTGTGTGTGTGTGTGTGTGTTTATATACTGACTGCAGTAGGGCCTTGGTCTTGTGTGTGTGTGTGTGTGTGTGTGTGTTTATATACTGACTGCAGTAGGGCCTTGGTCGTGTGTATGTGTGTGTGTGTTTATATACTGACTGCAGTAGGGCCTTGGTCTTGTGTGTGTATGTGTGTGTGTGTTTATATACTGACTGTAGTAGGGCCTTGGTCGTGTGTATGTGTGTGTGTGTTTATATACTGACTGCAGTAGGGCCTTGGTCTTGCGTGTGTATGTGTGTGTGTGTTTATATACTGACTGCAGTAGGGCCTTGGTCTTGTGTGTGTGTGTGTTTATATACTGACTGCAGTAGGGCCTTGGTCTTGTGTGTGTGTGTGTTTATATACTGACTGCAGTAGGGCCTTGGTCTTGCGCGCCGGGTCGTCTGGTTTGTAGTTCTTGTATTCCTCCACCTCTTTCTCCAGAGAGAGAAGCTGGCTCTGGAGCTTACTACGTAACCCTGGCAACGTGTCCCGGATGTGGTTGGTCAGTTGCTAGAGGGGGGGGGGGGGTTGAAATGATTATATGGAGACAAAAAGAAGGATGAAAGATGGAGAGAGAGAGAGATTGTAAATATAACCCATATTTATGTTTATTTATTTTCCCTTTTGTACTTTAACTATTTTGTTACGAATACAGGTATCCTGTGTGTGTGTATTTCTTTTCTCTCCTTCTCCCCTCACAGGTGGCAATCATCATTCCCCAATCAGTCACCAATCAGAAGACACACCTCCTGTTTCCATTACCCAATCACATCCCCCTTCCCTTGGTTTCAAAACCCATTCAGTTGTTTTCTCTGGAGCTCCATCTCTCTGTAGATCTCTGGTTTCGTTTATCAACCACATGTCACTTTGTCCCCACCTGTGAGTATTGTTTTGGTGATGGTGTCTGTCTGTTGGTGGAAAAGGGGGGTAACCAGACAGTTCGCCCATGGGCACACACTACCCGTAGGTGAACTTTGTCTAAATACACTAGTTAGAACTGGGCGGACCACCCACTGTATTTTTGGTTAGTTAGTTAGCTGTATTGAAGTAGGCTAGTCTAGCTGAGGGGTGTTTTTGGTTAGTTAGTTAGCTGTATTGAAGTAGGCTAGTCTAGCTGAGGGGTGTTTTTGGTTAGTTAGCTGTATAGAAGTAGGCTAGTCTAGTTTAGGGGTGTTTTTGGTTAGTTCGTTAGCTGTATTGAAGTAGGCTAGTCTAGCTTAGGGGTGTTTTTGGTTGGTTAGCTGTATTGAAGTAGGCTAGTCTAGCTTAGGGGTGTTTTTGGTTAGTTAGTTAGCTGTATAGTAGTAGGCTAGTCTAGCTGAGGGGTGTTTTTGGATATTTGTTTCTTTCCTTGGGTCCAGCTCAGCGCCCCCCCCCCCCTCCCCTCCCCTTACCGTGTGTTTAGGAATAAACCATGAGAGTTTGGTGGTAACTTAGTTGTCTGTGGTTATTTCATTCTCACCGTTACTTTGTCACTGTTATAATTTGGATGAGTTATGTTATGGGTCTCGTCCCCTAGACTTTGTCACTGTTATAATTTGGATGAGTTATGCTACGGGTCTCGTCCCCTAGACTTTGTCACTGTTATAATTTGGATGAGTTATGCTACGGGTCTCGTCCCCTAGACTTTGTCACTGTTATAATTTGGATGAGTTATGCTACGGGTCTCGTCCCCTAGACTGACGAGCCAAAGGGATTCCTAACAATCTGCACATAATATGACATTTGAAATGTCTTTATTATTTTGGAACTTCAGTGAGTGTAATGTTTACTGTTCATTTTTTGTTTATTTCACGTTTGTTTATTATATTGTTCACTTGCTTTGGCAACGTTTACATGTTTCCCCTGCCAATAAAGCCCTTAAATTGAATTGAATTTACAGAGAGAGACACACAGAAAGAGAGATGAGCGATTTAAAGGGAAATATAAACATAATTCTCCAGCACCTCCCCAACATCAACATATGTGAAAATGATGCGTTTCTATGTTTTGTAGTAAAAAAAATAAAGAGGAAGATAAGTGTTTCCAATGACATCATCAACCAATTAGTAGGCAATGCCTAATCCTAATTGGTTAAAATCTCATGATGCACACAACGATGTCATTGGAATCACTTATTTTCCTCACTCTTGTTTATTACAAAACAAATGCTGAATTTTCACATGTTGGGGTGGTGCTAGAGATGAGGAACGGTGAAATGTTCCTTTAAACAACTAATTTACCGAGGTCGGTTCAATTACATGAATTCCATTTATTTTTTTTTGTGAGCCCAACGCTCTGTTTCTCTAGAGAGAAATAAAATCATTCACGAAAGAAGTCAAGAAGTATGTGGGACGCTGGGCTGAAGGGAGTTGTAGATTTCATTAAGCATTTATTCAACCTAGTTCAGCGCAGAAATGTGGTAATTAACAACAAGGACCAGCCATTGCATCTGTTTTTTTCCAGTTCAGACAGAGACGGGTCAGAGAGGAAGAGGTAGAATGAGAGTTTAATCTGTCCAAAATAAGCCCAATGGTCCTACGGGCTTATTTGAACCTACAGTAAGCTTGGTGCCTGCCTTCCTGGCTTTGGGACAACGACTCCCATTGTTAGAGCAGAGACATGAGCATCTCATCATTATCTACAGATCTCTGGCCAGAGACAGCTTTACACCCTGCTGTGTTGGGTTATAAACACACAGACCACATGGAAGAGGGATGTACACAACAACAAGAGAGAGAGACAGTTTGTGAAAGTATGTCTTATCTACTTTGAAGAACTAGTAACATGTTGATATAGTGTCTACATATCTAACCTGGTTGAGTGTTTTCTGTAGATGTGGTGTTCCCATGCGGTCAGCTATGTGTCTGTATCCTGGATGAGACAGGAAGAACTTCCTCTCAGCACCCAGAGCTGCTTTAATATCCTTCCTGCCGTCAATATCCTTCTGACTACGATTCACCACCCCGATGTAACCTGGAGAGGAGGAGAGGTGGTTATTACCCTGTTATAACCTGTAGGGAGCAGCTTATAACAGGAGTGTGTGTGTGTGTGTGTGTGTGTGTGTCACCCCTGCGTAGCGGCAGTAGTTTATTCTCTAGAATGTCCCGTGCGTCCGTCCCCTCGTCCATCAGGTCCAGCTTGGTGATCACTCCGATGGTACGTAACCCTGGAAACACATAGGTCAACACAGGTCGTCGCCGTGGCAACATTCCACTCTCCATCCCATTATATGAATAGATCAGGTAAAGAGTTTGACCACTTTTATGCAGCGAAAACAGCCAAATATTTCTAAATGGGATTTTAGTTAACCACATTGTGGGCCTGTTAGAACACATACATCATGACGGATTTGCCTGACACACACACACAGAGACGTAACTCCTCTACACACACTCTGCCCCCCCTCCCTACCTTGAGGGTCGACCTCCTTAGAAATCTTGAGAGCATCAGAGTTGGCCAGATCCTGGTTAGCTGGAGTCACAGCCAGGATCAGACAGGATTCTTTAGTTATGAACTGCATATATCAGGATCAGACAGGATTCTTTAGTTAGTAACTGCATATAACAGGATCAGGCAGGATTGTTTAGTTATTAACTGCATATAACAGGATCAGACAGGATTCTTTAGTTATGAACTGCATATAACAGGATCAGACAGGATTCTTTAGTTAGTAACTGCATATAACAGGATCAGACAGGATTCTTTAGTTAGTAACTGCATATAACAGGATCAGACAGGATTCTTTAGTTATGAACTGCATATATCAGGATCAGACAGGATTCTTTAGTTAGTAACTGCATATAACAGGATCAGGCAGGATTGTTTAGTTATTAACTGCATATATCAGGATCAGACAGGATTCTTTAGTTAGTAACTGCATACAACAGGATCAGACAGGATTCTTTAGTTATTAAATGCATATAAATGCAAATAGTGGTGTGGGGGCTGTGCTTTGGCAAAGTGGGTGGGGTTATATCCTTCCTGTTTGGCCCTGTCCGGGGGTGTCCTCGGATGGGGCCACAGTGTCTCCTGACCCCTCCTGTCTCAGCCTCCAGTATTTATGCTGCAGTAGTTTATGTGTCGGGGGGCTAGGGTCAGTTTGTTTTATCTGGAGTACTTCTCCTGTCCTATTCGGTGTCCTGTGTGAATCTAAGTGTGCGTTCTCTAATTCTCTCCTTCTCTCTTTCTCTCTCTCGGAGGACCTGAGCCCTAGGACCATGCCCCAGGACTACCTGACATGATGACTCCTTGCTGTCCCCAGTCCACCTGGCTGTGCTGCTGCTCCAGTTTCAACTGTTCTGCCTTATTATTATTCGACCATGCTGATCATTTATGAACATTTGAACATCTTGACCATGTTTTGTTATAATCTCCACCCGGCACAGCCAGAAGAGGACTGGCCACCCCACATAGCCTGGTTCCTCTCTAGGTTTCTTCCTAGGTTTTGGCCTTTCTAGGGAGTTTTTCCTAGCCACCGTGCTTCTTCACCTGCATTGCTTGCTGTTTGGGGTTTTAGGCTGGGTTTCTGTACAGCACTTTGAGATATCAGCTGATGTACGAAGGGCTATATAAAATAAATTTGATTGATTGATTGATTGATATAACAGGATCAGACAGGATTCTTTAGTTATGAACTGCATATAACAGGATCAGACAGGATTCTTTAGTTAGTAACTGCATATAACAGGATCAGACAGGATTCTTTAGTTATGAACTGCATATAACAGGATCAGACAGGATTCTTTAGTTAGTAACTGCATATAACAGGATCCCCTTTCTCTTTCCCTGTAACAAATACTTAATTACCCCCTTTCTGTTTCCCTGTAACATATACTTAATTACCCCCTTTCTCTTTCCCTGTAACAGACTTAATTACCCCCTTTCCCTGTAACATATACTTAATTACCCCCTTTCTCTTTCCCATATACTTAATTACCCCCTTTCTCTGTAACATATACTTAATTACCCCCTTTCCCTGTAACATATACTTAATTACCCCCTTTCCCTGTAACATATACTTAATTACCCCCTTTCTCTTTCCCTGTAACATATACTTAATTACCCCCTTTCTCTTTCCCTGTAACATATACCTAATTACCCCCTTTCTCTTTCCCTGTAACATATACTTAATTACCCCCTTTCCCTTTCCCTGTAACATATACTTAATTACCCCCTTTCCCTTTCCCTGTAACATATACTTAATTACCCCCTTTCTCTTTCCCTGTAACATATACTTAATTACCCCCTTTCCCTTTCCCTGTAACATATACTTAATTACCCCCTTTCCCTTTCCCTGTAACATATACTTAATTACCCCCTTTCTCTTTCCCTGTAACATATACTTAATTACCCCCTTTCCCTTTCCCTGTAACATATACTTAATTACCCCCTTTCTCTTTCCCTGTAACATATACTTAATTACCCCCTTTCCCTTTCCCTGTAACATATACTTAATTACCCCCTTTCCCTTTCCCTGTAACATATACTTAATTACCCCCTTTCTCTTTCCCTGTAACATATACTTAATTACCCCCTTTCTCTTTCCCTGTAACATATACTTAATTACCCCCTTTCTCTTTCCCTGTAACATATACTTAATTACCCCCTTTCCCTTTCCCTGTAACATATACTTAATTACCCCCTTTCTCTTTCCCTGTAACATATACTTAATTACCCCCTTTCTCTTTCCCTGTAACATATACTTAATTACCCCCTTTCTCTTTCCCTGTAACATATACTTAATTACCCCCTTTCTCTTTCCCTGTAACATATACTTAATTACCCCCTTTCTCTTTCCCTGTAACATATACTTAATTACCCCCTTTCTCTTTCCCTGTAACATATACTTAATTACCCCCTTTCTCTTTCCCTGTAACATATACTTAATTACCCCCTTTCCCTTTCCCTGTAACATATACTTAATTACCCCCTTTCCCTTTCCCTGTAACATATACTTAATTACCCCCTTTCTCTTTCCCTGTAACATATACTTAATTACCCCCTTTCTCTTTCCCTGTAACATATACTTAATTACCCCCTTTCCCTTTCCCTGTAACATATACTTAATTACTCCCTTTCCCTTTCCCTGTAACATATACTTAATTACCCCCTTTCTCTTTCCCTGTAACATATACTTAATTACCCCCTTTCTCTTTCCCTGTAACATATACTTAATTACCCCCTTTCCCTTTCCCTGTAACATATACTTAATTACCCCCTTTCTCTTTCCCTGTAACATATACTTAATTACCCCCTTTCTCTTTCCCTGTAACATATACTTAATTACCCCCTTTCTCTTTCCCTGTAACATATACTTAATTACCCCCTTTCTCTTTCCCTGTAACATATACTTAATTACCCCCTTTCCCTTTCCCTGTAACATATACTTAATTACCCCCTTTCTCTTTCCCTGTAACATATACTTAATTACCCCCTTTCCCTTTCCCTGTAACATATACTTAATTACCCCCTTTCCCTTTCCCTGTAACATATACTTAATTACCCCCTTTCTCTTTCCCTGTAACATATACTTAATTACCCCCTTTCCCTGTAACATATACTTAATTACCCCCTTTCTCTTTCCCTGTAACATATACTTAATTACCCCCTTTCCCTTTCCCTGTAACATATACTTAATTACCCCCTTTCTCTTTCCCTGTAACATATACTTAATTACCCCCTTTCTCTTTCCCTGTAACATATACTTAATTACCCCCTTTCCCTTTCCCTGTAACATATACTTAATTACCCCCTTTCTCTTTCCCTGTAACATATACTTAATTACCCCCTTTCTCTTTCCCTGTAACATATACTTAATTACCCCCTTTCCCTTTCCCTGTAACATATACTTAATTACCCCCTTTCTCTTTCCCTGTAACATATACTTAATTACCCCCTTTCCCTTTCCCTGTAACATATACTTAATTACCCCCTTTCTCTTTCCCTGTAACATATACTTAATTACCCCCTTTCCCTGTAACATATACTTAATTACCCCCTTTCTCTTTCCCTGTAACATATACTTAATTACCCCCTTTCCCTTTCCCTGTAACATATACTTAATTACCCCCTTTCTCTTTCCCTGTAACATATACTTAATTACCCCCTTTCTCTTTCCCTGTAACATATACTTAATTACCCCCTTTCCCTTTCCCTGTAACATATACTTAATTACCCCCTTTCTCTTTCCCTGTAACATATACTTAATTACCCCCTTTCCCTGTAACATATACTTAATTACCCCCTTTCTCTTTCCCTGTAACATATACTTAATTACCCCCTTTCTCTTTCCCTGTAACATATACTTAATTACCCCCTTTCCCTTTCCCTGTAACATATACTTAATTACCCCCTTTCTCTTTCCCTGTAACATATACTTAATTACCCCCTTTCCCTGTAACATATACTTAATTACCCCCTTTCTCTTTCCCTGTAACATATACTTAATTACCCCCTTTCCCTGTAACATATACTTAATTACCCCCTTTCTCTGTAACATATACTTAATTACCCCCTTTCTCTTTCCCTGTAACATATACTTAATTACCCCCTTTCTCTTTCCCTGTAACATATACTTAATTACCCCCTTTCTCTTTCCCTGTAACATATACTTAATTACCCCCTTTCCCTGTAACATATACTTAATTACCCCCTTTCCCTGTAACATATACTTAATTACCCCCTTTCTCTTTCCCTGTAACATATACTTAATTACCCCCTTTCCCTGTAACATATACTTAATTACCCCCTTTCCCTTTCCCTGTAACATATACTTAATTACCCCCTTTCTCTTTCCCTGTAACATATACTTAATTACCCCCTTTCCCTGTAACATATACTTAATTACCCCCTTTCTCTTTCCCTGTAACATATACTTAATTACCCCCTTTCTCTTTCCCTGTAACATATACTTAATTACCCCCTTTCCCTTTCCCTGTAACATATACTTAATTACCCCCTTTCTCTTTCCCTGTAACATATACTTAATTACCCCCTTTCCCTGTAACATATACTTAATTACCCCCTTTCTCTTTCCCTGTAACATATACTTAATTACCCCCTTTCCCTGTAACATATACTTAATTACCCCCTTTCTCTGTAACATATACTTAATTACCCCCTTTCTCTTTCCCTGTAACATATACTTAATTACCCCCTTTCTCTTTCCCTGTAACATATACTTAATTACCCCCTTTCTCTTTCCCTGTAACATATACTTAATTACCCCCTTTCCCTGTAACATATACTTAATTACCCCCTTTCCCTGTAACATATACTTAATTACCCCCTTTCCCTGTAACATATACTTAATTACCCCCTTTCCCTGTAACATATACTTAATTACCCCCTTTCCCTGTAACATATACTTAATTACCCCCTTTCCCTGTAACATATACTTAATTACCCCCTTTCCCTGTAACATATACTTAATTACCCCCTTTCCCTGTAACATATACTTAATTACCCCCTTTCCCTGTAACATATACTTAATTACCCCCTTTCCCTTTCCCTGTAACATATACTTAATTACCCCCTTTCTCTAGACTTAATTACTTTAACATGTACTTTATTACTCTTTGGATATGAACTACACACAACATAGAATATATACTATATTACTTTAATATTTAAAGTGTCTAGGGAATAGGGTGCCATCTGCTCAAAAGTAGTGCACTATCTAGGGAATAGGATGCCATTCTAGTCAAAAGTAGTGCACTATCTAGGGAATAGGATGCCATTCTGGTCAAAAGTAGTGCACTATCTAGGGAATAGGATGCCATTCTGGTCAAAAGTAGTGCACTATCTAGGGAATAGGATGCCATTCTAGTCAAAAGTAGTGCACTATCTAGGGAATAGGATGCCATTCTGGTCAAAAGTAGTGCACTATCTAGGGAATAGGATGCCATTCTAGTCAAAAGTAGTGCACTATCTAGGGAATAGGATGCCATTCTGGTCAAAAGTAGTGCACTATCTAGGGATAGGGTGCCATCTGGTCAAAAGTAGTGCACTATCTAGGCAATAGGGTGCCATTCTAGTCAAAAGTAGTGCACTATCTAGGGAATAGGATGCCATTTTGGGAATAGGGTGCCAGTTGGGACTGTAACCACAGTCTCTGACCTGCATCAGCATGTCTCTGATCTGGTGCTCGATGTCGACTGGCTGGTCTCCCACCGCTACCTTAGTCATCCCTGGTAGATCTATAAGAGTCAGGTTTAACACTGAGGAGGGAGGGAGGGATAGAGGGAGGACGGAGAGATGGATGGGAGTAGGGAGAGAGGGATGGGAGTAGGGAGAGAGGAAGGGAGGGTGTGTGGGAAAGGGGGGATGATAGAGGGAGGGAGAGAGAGAAGGGGGAAGGGACAGAGAGGGAGGGAGAGAGAGAAGGGGGAAGGTACAGAGAGAGAGGGAGAGAGGGAGGGGGAGAGAGAGAGAGACAGAGGGAGAGAGAGAAAGAGAGAGAGAGGGAGAGAGAGAGAATCAGAGAGAGAGAGAAACAGAGAGAGAAACAGAGAGAGAAACAGAGAGAGAGAGAGAGAATCAGAGAGAGAGAGAGACAGAGAGAGACAGACAGACAGAGAGAGAGAGGGAGAGAGAGACAGGGACAGAGAGAGAAACAGAGAGAGAGAGAGAGAGAGAGAGAGGGAGAGAGAGAGAGAGAGACAGACAGACAGAGAGAGACAGAGAGAGATTAAATTATTCAATTCAAATGGAAAATGTATTTGCTTATTGTACATCAATCTACAGAGAGGGAGGTTTACACTGTAACAGGGGTGTTCACAAAGAGCTGTAGATGGGCCTTGGGATGAGAGATGTGTACCTAACCTGACCTGAGAGATGTGTACCTAACCTGACCTGAGAGATGTGAACCTAACCTAACCCGGGCGATGTGTACCCAAACTAACCTGAGAGATGTGTAACTAACCTGAGAGATGTGTACCTATCTGAACTTGAGACATGTGTGCCTAACCTAACCTGAGAGATGTGGACCTAAACCCGACCACTGACAGTAGCAGAACATAGGATCTCATTGTAGATGTCGGTTGCAAGAAAACCATGGGAGACTCGTAGGGAGTATCTGATAGTCCTAGATATATCAGTGAACCATGGGAGACTCGTAGGGAGTATCTGATAGTCCTAGATATATCAGTGAACCATGGGAGACTCGTAGGGAGTATCTGATAGACTCAGTCCTAGATATATCAGTGAACCATGGGAGACTGGTAGGGAGTATCTGATAGACTCAGTCCTAGATACAGTGCCTTGCGAAAGTATTCGGCCCCCTTGAACTTTGCAACCTTATGCCACATTTCAGGCTTCAAACATAAAGATATAAAACTGTATTTTTTGTGAAGAATCAACAACAAGTGGGACACAATCATGAAGTGGAACGACATTTATTGGATATTTCAAACTTTTTTAACAAATCAAAAACTGAAAAATTGGGCGTGCAAAATTATTCAGCCCCCTTAAGTTAATACTTTGTAGCGCCACCTTTTGCTGCGATTACAGCAGTAAGTCGCTTGGGGTATGTCTCTATCAGTTTTGCACATCGAGAGAATTACATTTTTTCCCATTCCTCCTTGCAAAACAGCTCGAGCTCAGTGAGGTTGGATGGAGAGCATTTGTGAACAGCAGTTTTCAGTTCTTTCCGCAGATTCTCGATTGGATTCAGGTCTGGACTTTGACTTGGCCATTCTAACACCTGGATATGTTTATTATTGAACCATTCCATTGTAGATTTTGCTTTATGTTTTGGATCATTGTCTTGTTGGAAGACAAATCTCCGTCCCAGTCTCAGGTCTTTTGCAGACTCCATCAGGTTTTCTTCCAGAATGGTCCTGTATTTGGCTCCATCCATCTTCCCATCATTTTAACCATCTTCCCTGTCCCTGCTGAAGAAAAGCAGGCCCAAACCATGATGCTGCCACCACCATGTTTGACAGTGGGGATGGTGTGTTCAGGGTGATGAGCTGTGTTGCTTTTACGCCAAACATAACGTTTTGCATTGTTGCCAAAAAGTTCAATTTTGGTTTCATCTGACCAGAGCACCTTCTTCCACATGTTTCGTGTGTCTCCCAGGTGGCTTGTGGCAAACTTTAAACAACACTTTTTATGGATATCTTTAAGAAATGGCTTTCTTCTTGCCACTCTTCCATAAAGGCCAGATTTGTGCAATATACGACTGATTGTTGTCCTATGGACAGAGTCTCCCACCTCAGCTGTAGATCTCTGCAGTTCATCCAGAGTGATCATGGGCCTCTTGGCTGCATCTCTGATCAGTCTTCTCCTTGTATGAGCTGAAAGTTTAGAGGGACGGCCAGGTCTTGGTAGATTTGCAGTGGTCTGATACTCCTTCCATTTCAATATTATCGCTTGCACAGTGCTCCTTGGGATGTTTAAAGCTTGGGAAATCTTTTTGTATCCAAATCCGGCTTTAAACTTCTTCACAACAGTATCTCGGACTTGCCTGGTGTGTTCCTTGTTCTTCATGATGCTCTCTGCGCTTTTAACGGACCTCTGAGACTATCACAGTGCAGATGCATTTATACGGAGACTTGATTACACACAGGTGGATTGTATTTATCATCATTAGTCATTTAGGTCAACATTGGATCATTCAGAGATCCTCACTGAACTTCTGGAGAGAGTTTGCTGCACTGAAAGTAAAGGGGCTGAATAATTTTGCACGCGCCATTTTTCAGTTTTTGATTTGTTAAAAAAGTTTGAAATATCCAATAAATGTCGTTCTACTTCATGATTGTGTCCCACTTGTTGTTGATTCTTCACAAAAAAATACAGTTTTATATCTTTATGTTTGAAGCCTGAAATGTGGCAAAAGGTCGCAAAGTTCAAGGGGGCCGAATACTTTCGCAAGGCACTGTATATCAGTGAACAATGGGAGACTCGTAGGGAGTATCTGATAGTCCTAGATATATCAGTGAACCATGGAACCACCAAGCTCCAGTGAACCATGGAAGCAATAGGAGATCAGGAACAGGAGACCGAGTCAATGCAACAGCTGTTCTCATGCCATTCGCTACAGTAACAGCATGGAACTAGACGATAGTAACATGGGACTAGACTATAGTAACAACATGGAACTAGACTATAGTAACATGGAACTAGACTATAGTAACATGGAACTAGACTATAGTAACAACATGGAACTAGACTATAGTAACATGGAACTAGACTATAGTAACATGGAACTAGACTATAGTAACAACATGGAACTAGACTATAGTAACAACATGGAACTAGACTATAGTAACATGGAACTAGACTATAGTAACATGGAACTAGACTATAGTAACAACATGGAACTAGACTATAGTAACAACATGGAACTAGACTATAGTAACATGGAACTAGACTATAGTAACATGGAACTAAACTACAGTAACAGCATGGAACTAAACTACAGTAACAGCATGGAACTAGACTATAGTGACATGGAACTAGACTATAGTAACATGGAACTAGACTATAGTAACAACATGGAACTAGACTATAGTAACTATAGTAACAACATGGAACTAGACTATAGTAACAGCATGGAACTAAACTACAGTAACAACATGGAACTAGACTATAGTAACATGGAACTAGAATATAGTAACATGGAACTAGAATATAGTAACATGGAACTAGACTATAGTAACATGGAACTAGACTATAGTAACATGGAACTAGACTATAGTAACTATAGTAACAACATGGAACTAGACTATAGTAACATGGAACTAGACTATAGTAACTATAGTAACAACATGGAACTAGACTATAGTAACATGGAACTAGACTACAGTAACATGAAACATGAGGTTGTTTTAGGGCCTTCATTTTTGTGGAACCCAGCAGAACAGTATCCCAAAGGCATAGAGTCAGGCGAAGAGAGAGTGGGAATATGCATATGTAATTATGCCTAGTTTAAGGCATTATTAATACTTGTTATGTTTTGTGTTTTCTTTTGCTTTTCAAGTCTTGTGCGATCACTCTCTTAGGAACCCGAAGGAGGAAACGGATGAAGTCAACATCTCCAGCTGAAACGGATGAAGTCAACATCTCCAGCGGAAACGGATGAAGTCAACATCTCCAGCGGAAACGGATGAAGTCAACATCTCCAGCTGAAACGGATGAAGTCAACATCTCCAGCTGAAACGGATGAAGTCAACATCTCCAGCTGAAACGGATGAAGTCAACATCTCCAGCGGAAACGGATTAAGTCAACATCTCCAGCGGAAACGGATGAAGTCAACATCTCCAGCTGAAACGGATGAAGTCAACATCTCCAGCTGAAACGGATGAAGTCAACATCTCCAGCGGAAACGGATTAAGTCAACATCTCCAGCGGAAACGGATGAAGTCAACATCTCCAGCTGAAACGGATGAAGTCAACATCTCCAGCTGAAACGGATGAAGTCAACATCTCCAGCGGAAACGGATGAAGTCAACATCTCCAGCTGAAACGGATGAAGTCAACATCTCCAGCGGAAACGGATGAAGTCAACATCTCCAGCGGAAACGGATGAAGTCAACATCTCCAGCGGAAACGGAGGAAGTCAACATCTCCAGCGGAAACGGATGAAGTCAACATCTCCAGCGGAAACGGATGAAGTCAACATCTCCAGCGGAAACGGATGAAGTCAACATCTCCAGCGGAAACGGATGAAGTCAACATCTCCAGCTGAAACGGAGGAAGTCTACATCTCCAGCTGAAACGGATGAAGTCAACATCTCCAGCGGAAACGGATGAAGTCAACATCTCCAGCGGAAACGGATGAAGTCAACATCTCCAGCTGAAACGGATGAAGTCAACATCTCCAGCTGAAACAGATGAAGTCAACATCTCCAGCTGAAACGGAGGAAGTCAACATCTCCAGCGGAAACGGATGAAGTCAACATCTCCAGAGGAAACGGATGAAGTCAACATCTCCAGCTGAAAAGTCATTAAGTCATTATCAGTTGTCCGACGAGAGATGGAAATGAGAGTCCATAGTGTAATTACAGATCAGAGGACATTAGTCTCGTAGGTGTCAACAAAATAATCAACCGTGAAAGTGTTTTATTTTCTGTTCATTTATAAGTCATTTTCAAAGTTTATGTGATGTTGAACAGTATGGAAATA
Source organism: Oncorhynchus mykiss (assembly GCF_057628025.1). Classification (NCBI taxonomy): domain Eukaryota; kingdom Metazoa; phylum Chordata; class Actinopteri; order Salmoniformes; family Salmonidae; genus Oncorhynchus; species Oncorhynchus mykiss. The sequence continues at coordinate 12,253,407 of NC_143034.1, forward strand.
CTATTGAAAAAAGAGGGACTGTCGGGTTGTAGTTTGAAATACTTGCTATACTGGTTAATGGTTACGGTCACTGATAAGGTTGGATCACTGTGGATTAGTGAGGAATGTGGGCCGAGGTCAGGTCAGATGTGGACTAGGGAGGAATGTGGGCCAAGGTCAGGTCAGATGTGGACTAGGGAGGAATGTGGGCCGAGGTCAGGTCAGATGTGGACTAGGGAGGAATGTGGGCCGAGGTCAGGTCAGATGTGGGCTAGGGAGGAATGTGGGCCGAGGTCAGGTCAGATGTGGACTAGGGAGGAATGTGGGCCAAGGTCAGGTCAGATGTGGACTAGGGAGGAATGTGGGCCGAGGTCAGGTCAGATGTGGACTAGTGAGGAATGTGGGCCGAGGTCAGGTCAGATGTGGACTAGGGAGGAATGTGGGCCGAGGTCAGGTCAGATGAAGGGAGAAGGAACAGTTTTATTAAACACATCACTTGACTTCCTGCCTAGCAACATAGACGTAGTGTTTAGACGAGCAGAAGCCTGCCTAAAGGAGGGTATACATACTGGTGCTGTTGGAAACTTTGTCCTGTGCAGCTGTTTGACCCAATGGGGGAAAAGATGTGGTTTGTGCTTTGACTAGTTGTCCATTAGTTGTTCACTCTGTTTACCAGAACCTAACAAAGCATAACTGCATTCAGGACTGTGTGTTTTGCATGTTCGTGTGTGTGTGAGTCTCTCGCTCTGTGTGTGTGTGTGTGTGTGTGTGTGTACCATTAGGGGAATAGACTCGGAGGTTGATGGGAACAGCAGAGATTCCCTTATTGGACCCAGTGATGCGATCAGTCTCGGCCTCAATCTCCAAACGCACCTCATCAAAGTCCACAAACTTACGACCTTTACAATGAAGGAACTCAGCATACTCTGTTATTAAGGAGAGAAGGATGGAGGGATAGAGAGAGAGAGGGAGAGAGGGACATAGAGAAGAGGTTAGAGGGAGGGAGGGAGGGACATAGAGAAGAGGTTAGAGGGAGGTAGGGACATAGAGAAGAGGTTAGAGGGAGGGAGGGAGGGAGGGAGGGACATAGAGAAGAGGTTAGAGGGAGGGAGGGCGGGAGGGAGGGACATAGAGAAGAGGTTAGAGGGAGAGAGGGAGGGAGGGAGAGAGAGAGAGAGAGGGAGGGAAGAGGTTAGAGGGAGGGAGGGACATAGAGAAGAGGGAAGAGGTTAGAGGGAGAGAGGGACATAGAGAAGAGGTTAGAGGGAGAGAGAGTGGGATAGATAGAGGGAGAGAGAGAGAGGCAGAGAGAGGGATAGAGAGAGGGAAAGAGAGAGGGAGGGAAGAGGTTAGAGGGAGAGAGAAAACATCTGTAAGTCACCACAAAAACGAAGCATGTCATGATTGATTAAATTCAGATTGTGTTACTGGCCTACACACAACACCCCATATTGTCAAATTTTAGTTTTTTTTTTTGACTAATTCATTAAAAATGAAAAGCTGAAATGTCTTGAGTCAATAAGTAATCCACCCCTGTGTTATGGCGAATCTAAATACGTTCAGGAGTAAACATGTGCTTAACATTTCACATAATAAGATGTATGGACTCACTCTGTGTGCAATAATAGTGTTTAACATACTTTTTGAATGACTACCTCATCTCTGTACCACACATACAATTATCTGTAAGGTCCCTCAGTCGAGCAGTGAATTTCAAACACAGATTCAACCACAAAGACCAGGAAGGTTTTCCAATGCCTTGCAAAGAAGAGCACATATTGGTAGATGGGTCAACAAAAAGAAGCAAACATTGAATATCCCTTTGAGAATGTTATGGTGAAGTTATTAATTACACTTTGGATGGTGTATCAATACACCCAGTCACTACAAAGATACAGGCGTCCTTCCCAACTCAGTTGCCAGAGAGGAAGGAAACTGCTCAGGGTTTTCACCATGAGGACAATGGTGACTTTAAAACAGTTACAGAGTTTATTGGCTGTGATGGGAGAAAACTGAGGATGGATAGACAACATTGTAGTTACTCCACAATACTAACCTAAATGACAAAATACAAATGTACAAAAGTGTACAAAATACAAATATTCACAATCATGCATCCTGTTTGCAATAAAAAAAATTAGGAAAAAAATAAACAGAATAGAGCTAAGCACAGAACCTGGTTCAAACTGCTTTCCAACAGACACTGGGAGACAAATTCACCTTTCAGCAGGACAATAACCTAAATCACAAGGCCAAATATACACTGGAGTTGCTTACCAAGACAACATTAAATGTTCCTGCCTGGCCTATTTACAGTTTTGACTTAAATCAACTTGAAAATCTATGGCAAGACTTGAAAATGGTTGTCTAGCGATGATCAACAACCAACTTGACAGACCTTGTGATTTTTAGACAGGGTCCATTCTAGAGTTCTAAGGTGATTTTTAGACAGTGTCCATTCTAGAGTTTTAAGGTGATTTTTATACAGGGTCCATTCTAGAGTTTTAAGGTGATTTTTAGACAGGGTCCATTCTAGAGTTTTAAGGTGATTTTTAGACAGTGTCCATTCTAGAGTTCTAAGGTGATTTTTAGACAGGGTCCATTCTAGAGTTTTAAGGTGATTTTTAGACAGGGTCCATTCTAGAGTTTTAAGGTGATTTTTAGACAGTGTCCATTCTAGAGTTCTAAGGTGATTTTTAGATAGGGTCCATTCTAGAGTTCTAAGGTGATTTTTAGACAGTGTCCATTCTAGAGTTTTAAGGTGATTTTTAGACAGTGTCCATTCTAGAGTTTTAAGGTGATTTTTATACAGTGTCCATTCTAGAGTTCTAAGGTGATTTTTAGACAGGGTCCATTCTAGAGTTCTAAGGTGATTTTTAGACAGTGTCCATTCTAGAGTTTTAAGGTGATTTTTAGACAGGGTCCATTCTAGAGTTCTAAGGTGATTTTTAGACAGGGTCCATTCTAGAGTTCTAAGGTGATTTTTAGACAGTGTCCATTCTAGAGTTCTAAGGTGATTTTTAGACAGGGTCCATTCTAGAGTTCTAAGGTGATTTTTATACAGTGTCCATTCTAGAGTTTTAAGGTGATTTTTAGACAGTGTCCATTCTAGAGTTCTAAGGTGATTTTTAGACAGGGTCCATTCTAGAGTTCTAAGGTGATTTTTAGACAGGGTCCATTCTAGAGTTCTAAGGTGATTTTTAGACAGTGTCCATTCTAGAGTTCTAAGGTGATTTTTAGACAGGGTCCATTCTAGAGTTCTAATGTGATTTTTAGACAGTGTCCATTCTAGAGATTTAAGGTGATTTTTAGACAGTGTCCATTCTAGAGTTCTAAGGTGATTTTTAGACAGGGTCCATTCTAGAGTTCTAAGGTGATTTTTAGACAGTGTCCATTCTAGAGTTCTAAGGTGATTTTTAGACAGGGTCCATTCTAGAGTTCTAAGGTGATTTTTAGACAGTGTCCATTCTAGAGTTTTAAGGTGATTTTTATACAGGGTCCATTCTAGAGTTTTAAGGTGATTTTTAGACAGTGTCCATTCTAGAGTTCTAAGGTGATTTTTAGACAGGGTCCATTCTAGAGTTCTAATGTGATTTTTAGACAGTGTCCATTCTAGAGTTAAGGTGATTTTTAGACAGGGTCCATTCTAGAGTTCTAAGGTGATTTTTAGACAGTGTCCATTCTAGAGTTTTAAGGTGATTTTTAGACAGTGTCCATTCTAGAGTTCTAAGGTGATTTTTAGACAGGGTCCATTCTAGAGTTCTAAGGTAATTTTTAGACAGTGTCCATTCTAGAGTTCTAAGGTAATTTTTAGACAGTGTCCATTCTAGAGTTCTAAGGTGATTTTTAGACAGTGTCCATTCTAGAGTTCTAAGGTAATTTTTAGACAGGGTCCATTCTAGAGCTCTAAGGTGATTTTTAGACAGGGTCCATTCTAGAGTTCTAAGGTGATTTTTAGACAGGGTCCATTCTAGAGTTCTAAGGTAATTTTTAGACAGTGTCCATTCTAGAGTTCTAAGGTAATTTTTAGACAGGGTCCATTCTAATTCTAGAGTTCTAAGTCATTCTATGGTGAGATCAGTTTTCTACATTTCTCCCTCATACGTGCGTGCGTAGGTGCGTGAGTGTGTGTGCATATCCACCTGCTTGGTTGTTGACCAGTTGAAGGACGAGAGGTCTTCGGGTCACGATACCAGAGCCCCGGGGTAGAAAGTCCCTTGAAGAAAGACACAGATCATTTAACACACACACACACACACACACACACACACACACACACACACACACACACACACACACAGGGAGACCACTCCATAACCTGTTCATTATTAATAATTGTTCATTACACTCTTAGAAGAATAAAAAGACCTCTAGAACCTAAAAGGGTTGTTCAGCTGTCCCCAGAGAACCCTTTGAATAACCTTTTTTTGGTTCCAGATAGATCCTTTTTGGTTCCAGGTAGAACCCTTTTGGGTTCCATGTAGGGCCCTTTCTAAAAAGGGTCTCCCTAGAACCAAAAAGGGGTTTCCTACGGGGACAGCCGAAGAACCCTTTTGGGTTCCATGTAGGGCCCTTTCTAAAAAGGGTCTCCCTAGAACCAAAAAGGGGTTTCCTACGGGGACAGCCGAAGAACCCTTTTGGGTTCCATGTAGGGCCCTTTCTAAAAAGGGTCTCCCTAGAACCAAAAAGGGGTTTCCTACGGGGACAGCCGAAGAACCCTTTTGTTCTAAGAGTGTTTTTCTAATGTAACATTGTGCTTTGGCACTATCATCAATACGTCATGACAACAAAGCTAAATGACAATGAATTGAGAGAGAGGGAAAGAGAGAGAGATGGAAAAACAGTGAGAGAAAAGAGAGAGAGAGCGAGAGAGAGATACAGGGAGAGAACGAGAGGGGGATATACGATGGAAATCAAATAATTTCCAGGTCAACGTCTTTGCATCAACCCAGGACCCTGAAAGCATCTGTGTGTGTGTGTGTGTGTGTGTGTGTGTGTGTGTGTGTGTTAGATCCAGGACAGTAAGGGGGAGGGGAATACGGACAGTCAAGTTTCTCCCAACCAACCACTATTGCACACACACACACATACAGTACATTAGGGCTGACCCCAATTAGTTGACTGGTCGATTGTTCGGTCGTCAGGCTGTTGGTTGACCAAGATTGTTTGAGTCGAGCAGTAACAAATACATATATATTTGCGCCCATCTCAGGGCACTAATCCATTATGGAGGCTGAGACTAAAAGCCTATTTATACTTGATCTGAAGATATGGTCAGAGGCTCCATATGGAGGGTGTGACCCAATTGCAGAGCCTCCAGAGGCAAGCAGAGGCCCAACGGCACTCCCTACCACATCGCCATGCCCCTCCCAAATGTTGAACCAATGCAGAGGCCCAACGGCACTCCCTACCGCAACGCCAAGCGCCTCCCAAATGTTGTATCAATGCAGAGGGCTCTGTACAGCTCTACATTGACATGATTGGTTAGCTCACAGAGCATTGCTCCTTTGCACCCCAGTATCTCTACTTGCACATTCATCTTCTGCACATCTATCGCTCCAGTGTTTAATTTCTATATCGTAATTACCTCACCACTATGGACTATTTTATGGCCTTTACCTCCCTAATCTTACCTCATTTGCACACACTGTATATATACTTTTTGTTCTACTGTATCATTGACCTTATGTTTGTTTTAATCCATGTGTAACTCTGTGTTGTTGTCTGTATGTTTGTTTATTCCATGTGTAACTCTGTGTTGTTGTCTGTATGTTTGTTTATTCCATGTGTAACTCTGTGTTGTTGTCTGTGTCACACTGCTTTGCTTTATCTTGGCCAGGTCGCAGTTGTAAATGAGAACTTGTTCTCAACTAGCCAATTTGGTTAAATAAAGGTGTTCTCAACTAGCCTACCTAAATAAAAATAAAATAAATAAATAAAGGTGAAATAAAATAAAACTATTTTAAAAAAAATGGTAGGTGGGGGAGATTACATCCGGTAGAAAACACAAACACACTTCCTTGACAACAACTCTGCACTGCTCTGCGAAGCGCAAGAAGCATAAATGCCCTGACTTCTCCTGAGGCCCTGACTTCTCCTGAGGCCCTGACTTCTCCTGAGGCCCTGACTTCTCCTGAGGCCCTGACTTCTCCTGAGGCCCTGACTTCTCCTGAGGTCGTATCACTGTAAATGCTGCAAGGCCCAATGCAGAAGTCAGACCATGCAGCGCCCAGATGTACAATGTACTTCTCTCTGCAGAATGCGCTCTCTCCTGCCAATTTGGGCACATTGTTTCATAACTTCATTGTGTGAATTTGCATCTGATTGTTAGTGTCTATCAATTCCCCATTATATATATATATATCACCAGGAGTACATTTACTGTTAATTGCTTTCATTTCTAATCTACAATGTTTGTTACTTTGGTTACGGTCATTTCTGTTAACGTATTCAATATAAAACATTTTATCAGGAGATTTTCTACCTGCAGGCGGCAATGTTTTTATTTGTTGGCTTTATGTAGGCTGTCTTTACATAGTTGACAATGTTTTTATTTGTTGGCTTTATGTAGGCTGTCTTTACATAGTTGACAATGTTCTTATTTGTTGGCTTTATGTAGGCTGTCTTTACATAGTTGACAATGTTCTTATTTGTTGGCTTTATGTAGGCTGTCTTTACATAGTTGACAATGTTCTTATTTGTTGGCTTTATGTAGGCTGTCTTTACATAGTTGACAATGTTTTTATTTGTTGGCTTTATGTAGGCTGTCTTTACATAGTTGACAATGTTTTTATTTGTTGGCTTTATGTAGGCTGTCTTTACATAGTTGACAATGTTCTTATTTGTTGGCTTTATGTAGGCTGTCTTTACATAGTTGACAATGTTTTTATTTGTTGGCTTTATGTAGGCTGTCTTTACATAGTTGACAATGTTTTTATTTGTTGGCTTTATGTAGGCTGTCTTTACATAGTTGACAATGTTCTTATTTGTTGGCTTTATGTAGGCTGTCTTTACATAGTTGACAATGTTTTTATTTGTTGGCTTTATGTAGGCTGTCTTTACATAGTTGACAATGTTCTTATTTGTTGGCTTTATGTAGGCTGTCTTTACATAGTTGACAATGTTTTTATTTGTTGGCTTTATGTAGGCTGTCTTTACATAGTTGACAATGTTTTTATTTGTTGGCTTTATGTAGGCTGTCTTTACATAGTTGACAATGTTTTTATTTGTTGGCTTTATGTAGGCTGTCTTTACATAGTTGACAATGTTTTTATTTGTTGGCTTTATGTAGGCTGTCTTTACATAGTTGACAATGTTCTTATTTGTTGGCTTTATGTAGGCTGTCTTTACATAGTTGACAATGTTTTTATTTGTTGGCTTTATGTAGGCTGTCTTTACATAGTTGACAATGTTTTTATTTGTTGGCTTTATGTAGGCTGTCTTTACATAGTTGACAATGTTTTTATTTGTTGGCTTTATGTAGGCTGTCTTTACATAGTTGACAATGTTCTTATTTGTTGGCTTTATGTAGGCTGTCTTTACATAGTTGACAATGTTTTTATTTGTTGGCTTTATGTAGGCTGTCTTTACATAGTTGACAATGTTCTTATTTGTTGGCTTTATGTAGGCTGTCTTTACATAGTTGACAATGTTTTTATTTGTTGGCTTTATGTAGGCTGTCTTTACATAGTTGACAATGTTTTTATTTGTTGGCTTTATGTAGGCTGTCTTTACATAGTTGACAATGTTTTTATTTGTTGGCTTTATGTAGGCTGTCTTTACATAGTTGACAATGTTTTTATTTGTTGGCTTTATGTAGGCTGTCTTTACATAGTTGACAATGTTCTTATTTGTTGGCTTTATGTAGGCTGTCTTTACATAGTTGACAATGTTTTTATTTGTTGGCTTTATGTAGGCTGTCTTTACATAGTTGACAATGTTTTTATTTGTTGGCTTTATGTAGGCTGTCTTTACATAGTTGACAATGTTTTTATTTGTTGGCTTTATGTAGGCTGTCTTTACAATATAAGTTACTTTTTAGGTTTGTATCGTGTTTATTTAGATTTGGATAGAATGTTGATGAACCACATGACAAGGATTTAGAGACACGAAGACGTTATTACAAATGAAACTGTTCCATGAAAAGCATAACAGGCAGATCGGTAGAAACGGGAAGATACATTGATAATCCACATGAGAAAGGTGGCAACTTCAGGAGAGTAAAGTCAGAATCTGGAAAAGCCAGCAAGAGCTGGAGGAGAATAGACGCCTTTCAGGCGACAAATATTTTTTTTTTGTCAGGGACAGTTCCCCCCCCCCCCCCACACACACACATATACATACATACATACATACATACATACACATCACTTCTTCCTAACTGTTTAGCCCTGACCAAGCAGACAGGAAGGAAGGAAGTGATCACCAAATGGAACCCTATTCCCTATGTAGTGCAATACTATTGACTAGGGCAAATAGGGTGTAGTGCACTATTACATAGGGTTGACCCCTAGACTTACTGCAGCCACCACACACACACACACACACACACACACACACACACACACACACACACACACACACACCACTGTCCACCAGAGATGACATATGACATCACAGCTTATGACATCAATAATGACCTCACCACCCAGCCACCCCATCAATGCCCCTACTGTCTATCTCTCTGAGACACACACACACACACATACACACAAACACACACACACACATACACACATTTAGGCTAACACGCAGGAGTATGTAAATATGGATGGGGCATGAGAGGGACAGAAAATGTGTTATCTTTCATACAAAATAATAGACTATGGACCCTATTCCCTTTATAGTGCACTAAGTACTACACTATGGACCCTATTCCCTTTATAAGTAGTGCACTAAGTAATACACTATGAACCCTATTCCCTTTATAAGTAGTGCACTAAGTAATACACTATGGACCCTATTCCCTTTATAAGTAATGCACTAAGTAATACACTATGGACCCTATTCCCTTTATAGTGCACTAAGTAATACACTATGGACCCTATTCCCTTTATAGTGCACTAAGTAATACACTATGGGCCCTATTCCCTTTATAAGTAGTGCACTAAGTACTACACTATGGACCCTATTCCCTTTATAAGTAGTGCACTAAGTAATACACTATGGACCCTATTCCCTTTATAAGTAGTGCACTAAGTACTACACTATGGACCCTATTCCCTTTATAGTGCACTAAGTAATACACTATGGACCCTATTCCCTTTATAGTGCACTAAGTAATACACTATGGACCCTATTCCCTTTATAGTGCACTAAGTAATACACTATGGACCCTATTCCCTTTATAAGTAGTGCACTAAGTAATACACTATGGGCCCTATTCCCTTTATAGTGCACTAAGTAATACACTATGGACCCTATTCCCTTTATAGTGCACTAAGTAATACACTATGGGCCCTATTCCCTTTATAAGTAGTGCACTAAGTACTACACTATGGACCCTATTCCCTTTATAGTGCACTAAGTAATACACTATGGACCCTATTCCCTTTATAAGTAGTGCACTAAGTACTACACTATGGACCCTATTCCCTTTATGGTGCACTAAGTAATACACTATGGACCCTATTCCCTTTATAGTGCACTAAGTAATACACTATGGGCCCTATTCCCTTTATAGTGCACTAAGTAATACACTATGGACCCTATTCCCTTTATAAGTAGTGCACTAAGTAATACACTATGGACCCTATTCCCTTTATAAGTAGTGCACTAAGTAATACACTATGGGCCCTATTCCCTTTATAGTGCACTAAGTAATACACTATGGGCCCTATTCCCTTTACAGTGCACTAAGTAATACACTATGGGCCCTATTCCCTTTATAGTGCACTAAGTAATACACTATGGGCCCTATTCCCTTTATAAGTAGTGCACTAAGTAATACACTATGGACCCTATTCCCTTTATAAGTAGTGCACTAAGTAATACACTATGGGCCCTATTCCCTTTATAGTGCACTAAGTAATACACTATGGACCCTATTCCCTTTATAAGTAGTGCACTACGTACTACACTATGGACCCTATTCCCTTTATAAGTAGTGCACTAAGTAATACACTATGGGCCCTATTCCCTTTATAAGTAGTGCACTAAGTACTACACTATGGGCCCTATTCCCTTTATAAGTAGTGCACTAAGTAATACACTATGGACCCTATTCCCTTTATAAGTAGTGCACTAAGTAATACACTATGGACCCTATTCCCTTTATAAGTAGTGCACTAAGTAATACACTATGGACCCTATTCCCTTTATAGTGCACTAAGTACTACACTATGGACCCTATTCCCTTTATAAGTAGTGCACTACGTACTACACTATGGACCCTATTCCCTTTATAAGTAGTGCACTAAGTAATACACTATGGGCCCTATTCCCTTTATAAGTAGTGCACTAAGTAAAACACTATGGACCCTATTCCCTTTATAGTGCACTAAGTAATACACTATGGACCCTATTCCCTTTATAGTGCACTAAGTACTACACTATGGACCCTATTCCCTTTATAAGTAGTGCACTACGTACTACACTATGGACCCTATTCCCTTTATAAGTAGTGCACTAAGTAAAACACTATGGACCCTATTCCCTTTATAGTGCACTAAGTAATACACTATGGACCCTATTCCCTTTATAAGTAGTGCACTAAGTAATACACTATGGACCCTATTCCCTTTATAAGTAGTGCACTAAGTAATACACTATGGACCCTATTCCCTTTATAGTGCACTAAGTACTACACTATGGACCCTATTCCCTTTATAAGTAGTGCACTACGTACTACACTATGGACCCTATTCCCTTTATAAGTAGTGCACTAAGTAATACACTATGGACCCTATTCCCTTTATATGTAGTGCACTAAGTAATACACTATGGACCCTATTCCCTTTATAGTGCACTAAGTAATACACTATGGACCCTATTCCCTTTATTAGTAGTGCACTAAGTAATACACTATGGACCCTATTCCCTTTATAGTGCACTAAGTACTACACTATGGACCCTATTCCCTTTATAAGTAGTGCACTACGTACTACACTATGGACCCTATTCCCTTTATAAGTAGTGCACTAAGTAATACACTATGGGCCCTATTCCCTTTATAAGTAGTGCACTAAGTAATACACTATGGGCCCTATTCCCTTTATAGTGCACTAAGTAATACACTATGGACCCTATTCCCTTTATAGTGCACTAAGTACTACACTATGGGCCCTATTCCCTTTATAGTGCACTAAGTAATACACTATGGACCCTATTCCCTTTATAAGTAGTGCACTAAGTAATACACTATGGACCCTATTCCCTTTATAGTGCACTAAGTACTACACTATGGTCCCTATTCCCTTTATAAGTAGTGCACTAAGTAATACACTATGGACCCTATTCCCTTTATAAGTAGTGCACTAAGTAATACACTATGGACCCTATTCCCTTTATAAGTAGTGCACTAAGTAATACACTATGGGCCCTATTCCCTTTATAAGTAGTGCACTAAGTAAAACACTATGGACCCTATTCCCTTTATAGTGCACTAAGTACTACACTATGGGCCCTATTCCCTTTATAGTGCACTAAGTAATACACTATGGACCCTATTCCCTTTATAAGTAGTGCACTAAGTAATACACTATGGGCCCTATTCCCTTTATAGTGCACTAAGTAATACACTATGGACCCTATTCCCTTTATAGTGCACTAAGTAATACACTATGGACCCTATTCCCTTTATAGTGCACTAAGTAATACACTATGGACCCTATTCCCTTTATAGTGCACTAAGTAATACACTATGGACCCTATTCCCTTTATAGTGCACTAAGTAATACACTATGGACCCTATTCCCTTTATAGTGCACTAAGTAATACACTATGGACCCTATTCCCTTTATAGTGCACTAAGTAATACACTATGGACCCTATTCCCTTTATAGTGCACTAAGTAATACACTATGGACCCTATTCCCTTTATAGTGCACTAAGTAATACACTATGGACCCTATTCCCTTTATAGTGCACTAAGTAATACACTATGGACCCTATTCCCTTTATAAGTAAAGTAGTGCACTATGGACCCTATTCCCTTCATAAGTAATACACTATGTGGTGAATAAGGTTCAATTTGGGACGTCTCTCTCTACCTCTCGATGAAGCTAACACACGACACAGACCAAATTATACAGACCAATCTATTGAATATTATATAATGTTAGGTTATAAACTACAACACCAGTCTACACACACACACACTGACACACACACACACACACACACACACTGGCACACAAACAGAAACATACACACAAGAACACACGCACGTGTGCGCGCACACACACACACACACACACACACACACACACACACAGGATCCATGTTAAAGTTCGATAGGATAGAGTCAATATAACAGACAGACATACTGTAGGTCTATGAGCTGATTGCTGTGTGTGTGTGTGTGTGAGTGTGTGTGTGTGTGTGTGTGTGTGTGTGTGTGTGTGTGTGTGTGTGTGTGTGTGTGTGTGGGTGGGTGGGTGTGTGTGAGAGAGAGAGAGAGAGACTCTCTTTCAGTCTCCTCCCCCCTTTCTCAAACCCCCACTATCTCTCCCCCCACGCCTTTTATCCCTTTATTTTGACAGCTAGTTGCGCAAAGTGCGTAAAGGTTATTCGTGAATAAACCCGCTCATCAGAACCGGAAAAAAGACGTGACAACTCGTAGACCCGATGTTGCTTCGTTGGCTACTTTTACGCCATGCAAGGGACGGTATATATAGCATATAACTTGCACTACAAACTTTATGTAAAAAGCCCCAGAGCTCCGCCAGCATCCAACCCTTCACTTTATATAGATTGACTATCTATGTGTACAGTATTTCTATACTCAACCCGTTACCCAGCTCTGGTCCAGAGCGTTAGTGCGCGTTCCCTCTTCCACTCATAAATGTATGAACCCGTAGTAACGCCAAGGACCAGAGCTAACCATTACTACTCACCTTCCAACGAAATTTTCCAGAACAGAGCTTTTCCCGGCGCTCTGCCCTCCGACCACGGCGATTTGCGGCAGGTCCAGGTTGCAGCTCTGGCCGATGCAGCTGAAGGCGTCCTGGAGCTTGTTGATGAGGGGAATAAGGTCTTCCATACCCCGGTTCCCCATGGCTGCTGCTCTTCTCTCCGGCGGACTCAACTCAGGATTCTCGGAGAGACAGGGAGCGAGAGAGATGGGTCGGATCTTTGCGCTCTCTCACTTGCGAACTGGAGTTTCCTTTCACGGAAAAAGCGTAAAAGTCAAGTCGACTGTTAAAACGTGATTGTTGTCAGATTTAGGTTAGGCTCCGTAACTAGATTCTAAATAACAGGGCTACAGTGACGCGCTATTTAAATGAATAGAAAAGACGGAATAGAAAACTACAGTGATAAAACTTCAGTCAGTCATCATCCGGTCAGGCGACACGCAGACTCTGCTCCAGACCGTGGCTCCGCCTGTCATCCACTTACACCTCTTCTCATTGGTCATCACAGTGTCTGTCAACGTATAGGAGGAGCCTATTTTCGTGCGTTGAGAAAATGGACGTTAGACACGCCTCCGTGGACCCGGCAATGTCCTGCTATTGGCCGCAAAGGGTGTCAATCAAATACCCTTCTCCCCGCCCCTTCTCAAAAGTTTAAAGCGTCTTTCTCGCCTTTGCATCCTCTCAGTCTCCTTTAATTTGACCTTAATTCAACTACACTGATCTGAAAGAGCTGAATAGGTGAAACACACACCAGTTCGTGTCAAATCTTTACTTGTCTTGAGATAATCAGACATAAACAGGAGTGTTGTGTTTAGAGCAAGATGCAAAGCAAATCACATTTTATTGGTCACAGACACATGGTTAGCAGATGTTATTGGTCACAGACACATGGTTAACAGATGTTATTGGTCACAGACACATGGTTAACAGATGTTATTGGTCACAGACACATGGTTAGCAGATGTTATTGGTCACAGACACATGGTTAGCAGATGTTATTGGTCACAGACACATGGTTAGCAGATGTTATTGGTCACAGACACATGGTTAGCAGATGTTATTGGTCACAGACACATGGTTAGCAGATGTTATTGGTCACAGACACATGGTTAGCAGATGTTATTGGTCACAGACACATGGTTAGCAGATGTTATTGGTCACAGACACATGGTTAGCAGATGTTATTGGTCACAGACACATGGTTAGCAGATGTTATTGGTCACAGACACATGGTTAGCAGATGTTATTGGTCACAGACACATGGTTAGCAGATGTTAATGGTCACATACACATGGTTAGCAGATGTTATTGGTCACAGACACATGGTTAGCAGATGTTATTGGTCACATACACATGGTTAACAGATGTTATTGGTCACAGACACATGGTTAGCAGATGTTATTGGTCACAGACACATGGTTAGCAGTTGTTAATGGTCACATACACATGGTTAGCAGATGTTATTGGTCACAGACACATGGTTAGCAGATGTTATTGGTCACAGACACATGGTTAGCAGATGTTATTGGTCACAGACACATGGTTAGCAGATGTTATTGGTCACAGACACATGGTTAACAGATGTTATTGGTCACAGACACATGGTTAGCAGATGTTATTGGTCACAGACACATGGTTAGCAGATGTTATTGGTCACAGACACAAGGTTAGCAGATGTTATTGGTCACAGACACATGGTTAGCAGATGTTATTGGTCACAGACACATGGTTAGCAGATGTTATTGGTCACAGACACATGGTTAGCAGATGTTATTGGTCACAGACACATGGTTAGCAGATGTTATTGGTCACAGACACATGGTTAGCAGTTGTTAATGGTCACATACACATGGTTAGCAGATGTTATTGGTCACAGACACATGGTTAGCAGATGTTATTGGTCACAGACACATGGTTAGCAGATGTTATTGGTCACAGACACATGGTTAGCAGATGTTATTGGTCACAGACACATGGTTAACAGATGTTATTGGTCACAGACACATGGTTAGCAGATGTTATTGGTCACAGACACATGGTTAGCAGATGTTATTGGTTACAGACACATGGTTAGCAGATGTTATTGGTCACAGACACATGGTTAGCAGATGTTATTGGTCACAGACACATGGTTAGCAGATGTTATTGGTCACAGACACATGGTTAGCAGATGTTATTGGTCACAGACACATGGTTAGCAGATGTTATTGGTCACAGACACATGGTTAGCAGATGTTATTGGTCACAGACACATGGTTAGCAGATGTTATTGGTCACAGACACATGGTTAGCAGATGTTATTGGTCACAGACACATGGTTAGCAGATGTTATTGGTCACAGACACATGGTTAGCAGATGTTATTGCGAGCGCAGCGAAATGCTTGTTCAATCACAAAAATATGTGAATAACTAGATCTATTGATACAGTAGCTTACTATACAGTATCGTTTTACAGCATTGACATACAGCATTGATATACAGCATTGATATACAGCATTGATATACAGCATTGATATACAGCATTGATATACAGCATTGATATACAGCATTGATATAAAGTCAATCACTGATTTAGCAACATAATGTCTCCTATACAAAGGTAAAGGCCTTTTCCGGTACAACCCTCTAACAGAACAGAACAGGAAGAACAGGTACAGGAATATAATCAGGAATCCTGACCAATTACCCTCCTTTCGTTTTTTCTCTTAAAATAACGATCTGTATTATGTAACCACACCAAACGTAACATGGAAAGTCTTGGATTTACTTACAGAATAATATGACCTGCTCTGAGACCAGGTTGGCCTACAGCACAGAACAGAAAACAGTCACAAGACTATAATCATTACAGCTGCAGTATGTCACATTTTGGGGGCGACCGGACTAAATTCATATAGAAATGTGAGTTATAGATCTGTCGTTCTCACCGAAAGCAAGTCTAAGACGCGGTAGATCTGTTCTATGTGCAGAGTTTTGTTTTTCACTATCTTAAGTTTTGTTTCTGCAGTATGTAACTTTTTGGGGGCGACCAGACCAAACTCATATAGAAATGTGAGTTACATGTCACGTTCTGACCTTAGTTCCTTTTTTATGTCTTCGTGTTAGGTTGGTCAGGGCGTGAGTTGGGGTGGGTAGTCTATGTTCTTTTTTTCTAAGTTATATTTCTATGTGTTTGGCCTAGTATGGTTCTCAATCAGAGGCAGGTGTCGTTCGTTGTCTCTGATTGAGAATCATACTTAGGTAGCCTGTTTTTCCCCCATTTTGGTTGTGGGTATTTGCTTTCTGTTTTTGTGTCTGCACCAGACAGAACTGTTTCGGTTGTGGGTGTTTGCTTTCTGTTTTTGTGTCGGCACCAGACAGAACTGTTTCGGTTGTGGGTGTTTGCTTTCTGTTTTTGTGTCGGCGCCAGACAGAACTGTTTCGGTTGTGGGTGTTTGCGGTTGTGGGTGTCGGCACCAGACAGAACTGTTTCGGTTGTGGGTGTTTGCTTTCTGTTTTTGTGTCGGCGCCAGACAGAACTGTTTCGGTTGTGGGTGTTTGCGGTTGTGGGTGTCGGCACCAGACAGAACTGTTTCGGTTGTGGGTGTTTGCTTTCTGTTTTTGTGTCGGCACCAGACAGAACTGTTTCGGTTGTGGGTGTTTGCTTTCTGTTTTTGTGTCGGCGCCAGACAGAACTGTTTCGGTTGTGGGTGTTTGCTTTCTGTTTTTGTGTCTGCACCAGACAGAACTGTTTCGGTTGTGGGTGTTTGCTTTCTGTTTTTGTGTCGGCGCCAGACAGAACTGTTTCGGTTGTGGGTGTTTGCTTTCTGTTTTTGTGTCGGCGCCAGACAGAACTGTTTCGGTTGTGGGTGTTTGCTTTCTGTTTTTGTGTCGGCACCAGACAGAACTGTTTCGGTTGTGGGTGTTTGCGTTCTGTTTTTGTGTCGGCACCAGACAGAACTGTTTCGGTTGTGGGTGTTTGCGTTCTGTTTTTGTGTCTGCGCCAGACAGAACTGTTTCGGTTGTGGGTGTTTGCGTTCTGTTTTTGTGTCGGCGCCAGACAGAACTGTTTCGGTTGTGGGTGTTTGCGTTCTGTTTTTGTGTCGGCACCAGACAGAACTGTTTCGGTTGTGGGTGTTTGCGTTCTGTTTTTGTGTCTGCGCCAGACAGAACTGTTTCGGTTGTGGGTGTTTGCGTTCTGTTTTTGTGTCTGCGCCAGACAGAACTGTTTCGGTTGTGGGTGTTTGCTTTCTGTTTTTGTGTCTGCACCAGACAGAACTGTTTCGGTTGTGGGTGTTTGCGTTCTGTTTTTGTGTCTGCACCAGACAGAACTGTTTCGGTTGTGGGTGTTTGCGTTCTGTTTTTGTGTCTGCACCAGACAGAACTGTTTCGGTTGTGGGTGTTTGCGTTCTGTTTTTGTGTCTGCACCAGACAGAACTGTTTCGGTTGTGGGTGTTTGCGTTCTGTTTTTGTGTCTGCACCAGACAGAACTGTTGCGGTTGTGGGTGTCTGCACCAGACAGAACTGTTTCGGTTGTGGGTGTTTGCGTTCTGTTTTTGTGTCTGCACCAGACAGAACTGTTTCGGTTGTGGGTGTTTGCGTTCTGTTTTTGTGTCTGCGCCAGACAGAACTGTTTCGGTTGTGGGTGTTTTCGTTCTGTTTTTGTGTCGGCGCCAGACAGAACTGTTTCGGTTGTGGGTGTTTGCGGTTGTGGGTGTCTGCACCAGACAGAACTGTTTCGGTTGTGGGTGTTTGCGTTCTGTTTTTGTGTCGGCGCCAGACAGAACTGTTTCGGTTGTGGGTGTTTGCGGTTGTGGGTGTCTGCACCAGACAGAACTGTTTCGGTTGTGGGTGTTTTCGTTCTGTTTTTGTGTCGGCGCCAGACAGAACTGTTTCGGTTGTGGGTGTTTGCGGTTGTGGGTGTCTGCACCAGACAGAACTGTTTCGGTTGTGGGTGTTTGCGTTCTGTTTTTGTGTCGGCGCCAGACAGAACTGTTTCGGTTGTGGGTGTTTGCGGTTGTGGGTGTTTGCGGTTGTGGGTGTCTGCGGTTGTGGGTGTCTGCGGTTGTGGGTGTCTGCGGTTGTGGGTGTTTGCTTTCTGTTTTTGTGTCGGCACCAGACAGAACTGTTTCGGTTGTGGGTGTTTGCGGTTGTGGGTGTCTGCACCAGACAGAACTGTTTCGGTTGTGGGTGTTTGCGGTTGTGGGTGTCTGCACCAGACAGAACTGTTTCGGTTGTGGGTGTTTGCGGTTGTGGGTGTCTGCACCAGACAGAACTGTTTCGGTTGTGGGTGTCTGCGGTTGTGGGTGTCTGCGGTTGTGGGTGTCTGCGGTTGTGGGTGTTTGCTTTCTGTTTTTGTGTCGGCACCAGACAGAACTGTTTCGGTTGTGGGTGTTTGCGGTTGTGGGTGTCTGCACCAGACAGAACTGTTTCGGTTGTGGGTGTTTGCGGTTGTGGGTGTCTGCACCAGACAGAACTGTTTCGGTTGTGGGTGTTTGCGTTCTGTTTTTGTGTCGGCACCAGACAGAACTGTTTCGGTTGTGGGTGTTTGCGTTCTGTTTTTGTGTCGGCGCCAGACAGAACTGTTTCGGTTGTGGGTGTTTGCGGTTGTGGGTGTCTGCACCAGACAGAACTGTTTCGGTTGTGGGTGTTTGCGTTCTGTTTTTGTGTCGGCACCAGACAGAACTGTTTCGGTTGTGGGTGTTTGCGTTCTGTTTTTGTGTCGGCACCAGACAGAACTGTTTCGGTTGTGGGTATTTGCTTTCTGTTTTTGTGTCGGCGCCAGACAGAACTGTTTCGGTTGTGGGTGTTTGCGTTCTGTTTTTGTGTCGGCGCCAGACAGAACTGTTTCGGTTGTGGGTGTTTGCGGTTGTGGGTGTCTGCACCAGACAGAACTGTTTCGGTTGTGGGTGTTTGCGTTCTGTTTTTGTGTCTGCGCCAGACAGAACTGTTTCGGTTGTGGGTGTTTGCGTTCTGTTTTTGTGTCGGCACCAGACAGAACTGTTTCGGTTGTGGGTGTTTGCGTTCTGTTTTTGTGTCTGCACCAGACAGAACTGTTTCGGTTGTGGGTGTTTGCGTTCTGTTTTTGTGTCTGCACCAGACAGAACTGTTTCGGTTGTGGGTGTTTGCGTTCTGTTTTTGTGTCTGCACCAGACAGAACTGTTGCGGTTGTGGGTGTCTGCACCAGACAGAACTGTTTCGGTTGTGGGTGTTTGCGTTCTGTTTTTGTGTCTGCACCAGACAGAACTGTTTCGGTTGTGGGTGTTTGCGTTCTGTTTTTGTGTCTGCACCAGACAGAACTGTTGCGGTTGTGGGTGTCTGCACCAGACAGAACTGTTTCGGTTGTGGGTGTTTGCTTTCTGTTTTTGTGTCGGCACCAGACAGAACTGTTTCGGTTGTGGGTGTTTGCTTTCTGTTTTTGTGTCGGCGCCAGACAGAACTGTTTCGGTTGTGGGTGTTTGCTTTCTGTTTTTGTGTCTGCACCAGACAGAACTGTTTCGGTTGTGGGTGTTTGCTTTCTGTTTTTGTGTCGGCGCCAGACAGAACTGTTTCGGTTGTGGGTGTTTGCTTTCTGTTTTTGTGTCGGCGCCAGACAGAACTGTTTCGGTTGTGGGTGTTTGCTTTCTGTTTTTGTGTCTGCACCAGACAGAACTGTTCTCTGCGTTTTGTTTATCAGTGTTCAGTTCCTTTATTAAAAGCGTGAACACGTACCACGCTGCACCTTGGTCCTCACCTTCTTCCACCTACGACAGCCGTTACATATAGATCTGTCGTTCTACAGCTGCAGTATGTCACATTTTGGGGGGGCGACCTGACCAAATTCATATAGAAATGTGAGGTATAGATCTGTCGTTCTCATCGAAAGCAAGTCTTAAGACGCGGTAGATCTGATCTATGTGCACTATTTCTATGCTTCCCGTTCTTAGAGTTTAGTTTGCGCGTCTTTTACTTTGGGTTTTGTACAGCAGCTTCAAACAGCTAAATAAACAGTATTTATGGTTATGGATCATGTATTTCACAGCGGTTTAGACGGTACACTGATTCTCTACACTCTACTTGCTTGTTTTGTCACATAAACTTAAAGTAGGTAAACTATTTAAGCAATAAGGCCAGAGGAGGTGTGGTGTATGACCAATATACCACGGCCAAGGGCTGTTCTTATGCACGACGCAGTGCGGAGTGCCTGGATACAGTCCTTAGCCGTGGTATATTGGCCAAATATCACAAACCCCAAGGTGCCTTATTGCTATTATAAGCTGATTACCAATGTAATTAGAGCAGTAAAAATAAACGTTTTGCCATACCCGTGATATACGGTCTGATATACCATGGCTGTCAACCAATCAGCATTCATGGCTCGAACCACCCATGATCACAGTCAACAACATGTATCTGTTACAATGTCCATATCTGAAGTCATGATCACAGTCAACAACATGTATCTGTTACAATGTCCATATCTGATGTCATGATCACAGTCAACAACATGTATCTGTTACAATGTCCATATCTGAAGTCATGATCACAGTCAACAACATTTATCTGTTACAATGTCCATATCTGATGCCATGATCACAGTCAACAACATGTATCTGTTACAATGTCCATATCTGATGTCATGATCACAGTCAACAACATTTATCTGCTACAATGTCCATATCTGAAGTCATGATCACTGTCAACAACACCCAATCATGTCACATGGTTGGGTTAGAACAGGAGTGTGACTGTGTTTCCATGGAGACCCAGGTGTTCCTCCAGGACAAAGGAGACTACTCTACCTGGCTCAGGGACACTGAAGAGCCCTCATTCCAAACCCTAAACCCTGGGTAGAGGGGCTCAGTGAATGTGGTCTGGAATGTGTACAAGGGAGTCATTGTGTCAGAGTAGATCTCATAGAGGGACAGACTGCCAGATGGCCAGTCCAGAAACACTCCTACTCTGGGGGGTGGAGGGGAGGAGGACTGGTCTCTCTGGGGGGTGGAGGGGAGGAGGACTGGTCTCTCTGGGGGGTGGAGGGGAGGAGGACTGGTCTCTCTGGGGGGTGGAGGGGAGAAGGACAGGCCTTTCTGGGGTTTAGGAGGGTCGATGAGGGGCAGAGCAGGTATACAAGTCACTTCACTATTGTGGTGAGCAGTGTAAAGATGCCCAGAGCAGTCCAGACACCAAGTATGTGGACACCTGCTTATCAAACATCTCATTCCAAAATCATGGGCATTAATATGACTCCTGAGGTGCTGATCTGTTGCCCACTCTACAACCACGTGATTATTATTATCTGATCCTGCTGGTCATCTATGATTATTTCAACACTTTGGCAATGTGTGTGTGGGGGGGGGGGGGGGGGGGGGGGTGACCAAGGGCCAGGCTCATCTAGGCCTATATCTCATTATAATCATATTATCTATGAACATTTGAACATCTTGGCCAAGTTCTGTTATAACCGCCACCCGATACAGCCAGGTTCTAGGTTTCCTCCTAGGTTCCTGCATTTCTAGGGAGTTTTTCCTAGCCGCAGTGCTTCTACATCTGCATTGATTTCTGTTTGGGGTTTTAGGCTCGGTTTCTGTACAGCACTTTGTGACATCGGCTGGTGTAAAAAGGGCTTTATAAATACAATTGATTTATTTAAATAAATATGGAGTTGGACCCTCCTTTGCTGCTATAACTTAGCATCCGCCAAACCCAGATTCTTCTGTCGGACTGCCAGATGGTGAAGCGTGATTCATCACTCCAGAGAACGAGCTTACACAACTACAGAGTCCAATGGCGGAGAGCTTTACACCACTCCAGCCGACGCGTGGCATTGCGCATGGTGATCTTAGGCTTGTGTGCGGCTGCTCAACCATGGAAACCCATTTCATGAAGCTCCCGACGAACAGTTATTGTGCTGACACTGCTTCCAGAGGAAGTTTGGAACTCGCTAGTGAGTGTTGCAACCGAGGACAGACAAGTGTGCTCTTCAGCACTCTGCGGTCCCGTTCTGTGAGATTGTCTGGTCTACCACGACGGCTGAGTCGTTGCTGCTCCTAGACGTTTCCCCTTCACAATAACAGTACCTACGGTTGACCTGGGCAGCTCTAGCAGGGCAGAAAATGGACAAACTGTCTTGTTGGAAAGGTGGCATCCTTTGACGGTGGCACGTTGAAAGTCACTGAGCTCTTCAGTAAGGCCATTATACTGACAATGTTTGTCTATGGAGATTGAATGGATGTGCGCTCTATTCTATACACAGACAGCAATGGGTGTGGCTGAAATAGCCGAATCCACTCATTTGAAGGGGTGTCCACATACTTTTGTATATATGGTGTCTATATAATAGTGTTTATGAAAGGAATATTCTTACTTGTCTAGTGGCAGAAGTTTCTCTGTGTTGTGGTGTCAGTTTGACTTGGTATTGTCTCTGAGAGAACAAGAAAGAACTGAGAGAGTGGCAGGGGAAGAAGAGAGAGAGAGAGAGGACTGCAGCAGGCAAGACCCAACCTGTAGTAATCAGGAATGTTTTTTTTCTACATCACACACCATAAGTCAGGGCTGTTATACTGGTAGTAATTTAGTCATTTACATCGGCCCCTTGATCAACTCTGAACATGAATTAAAGACCTGCAACAAAATCCCCGTCAAAATCTGCCTTTCAGTGCCATAATGACAAACTCCATGGTTGTCTATGGTGTGTTTTCTAGCTGTTTTCAGCCGCTTCTAACGCCCATGTGGCATGTTGCTTCTCTCTTCTTCATGTGAATTAGTGTTTCAATGGCAGTGTTCAAGCCACACAATACTATGACCCCATTGCTGAAAGAAACGACTCTAAGGAACACGTCCTGCCTTATGTTTCCCTCCCTATGACTCACAAGGGCTCGTTAGAAGGGAGTGAGACAAACAACGCCTAATGACTGAGGGAAGTGACTTCAAAGCATCCTTCAGACTGGAATTTGGCATTACCTGATTTGACAAATCTTTGTGGCATTACCTGATTTGACATATCTTTGTGGCATTACCTGATTGGACATATCTTTGTGACATTACCTGATTGGACATATCTTTGTGGCATTACCTGATTGGACATATCTTTGTGACATTACCTGATTGGACATATCTTTGTGACATTACCTGGTTGGACATATCTTTGTTCCATTACCTGGTTGGACATATCTTTGTGGCATTACCTGATTGGACATATCGTTGTGGCATTACCTGATTGGACATATCTTTGTGACATTACCTGATTGGACATATCTTTGTGTTATTACCTGATTGGACATATCTTTGTGTTATTACCTGATTGGACATATCTTTGTGGCATTACCTGATTGGACATATCTTTGTGGCATTACCTGATTGGACATATATTTGTGGCATTACCTGATTGGACATATCTTTGTGGCATTACCTGATTGGACATATCTTTGTTCCATTACCTGACTGGACATATCTTTGTTCCATTACCTGATTGGACATATCTTTGTTCCATTATCTGATTGGACATATCTTTGTAGCAT
Organism: Oncorhynchus mykiss; assembly: GCF_057628025.1. Classification (NCBI taxonomy): domain Eukaryota; kingdom Metazoa; phylum Chordata; class Actinopteri; order Salmoniformes; family Salmonidae; genus Oncorhynchus; species Oncorhynchus mykiss. The sequence goes on from NC_143034.1 coordinate 12,276,938, forward strand.
TACCTGATTGGACATATCTTTGTAGCATTACCTGACTGGACATATCTTTGTTCCATTACCTGATTGGACATATCTTTGTTCCATTACCTGATTGGACATATCTTTGTTCCATTACCTGATTGGACATATCTTTGTTCCATTACCTGACTGGACATATCTTTGTTCCATTACCTGATTGGACATATCTTTGTTCCATTACCTGATTGGACATATCTTTGTTCCATTACCTGATTGGACATATCTTTGTTCCATTACCTGATTGGACATATCTTTGTTCCATTACCTGATTGGACATATCTTTGTGGCATTACCTGATTGGACATATCTTTGTTCCATTACCTGATTGGACATATCTTTGTTCCATTACCTGATTGGACATATCTTTGATCCATTACCTGATTGGACATATCTTTGTGACATTATCTGATTGGACATATCTTTGTTCCATTACCTGATTGGACATATCTTTGTGACATTATCTGATTGGACATATCTTTGTGACATTACCTGATTGGACATATCTTTGTTCCATTACCTGATTGGACATATCTTTGTTCCATTATCTGATTGGACATATCTTTGTTCCATTACCTGATTGGACATATCTTTGTGACATTATCTGATTGGACATATCCTTGTGACATTACCTGATTGGACATATCTTTGTTCCATTACCTGATTGGACATATCTTTGTTCCATTATCTGATTGGACATATCTTTGTGTTATTACCTGATTGGACATATCTTTGTAGCATTACCTGACTGGACATATCTTTGTTCCATTACCTGATTGGACATATCTTTGTTCCATTACCTGATTGGACATATCTTTGTGTTATTACCTGATTGGACATATCTTTGTTCCATTACCTGATTGGACATATCTTTGTTCCATTACCTGATTGATCATATCTTTGTTCCATTACCTGATTGGACATATCTTTGTTCCATTACCTGATTGGACATATCTTTGTTCCATTATCTGATTGGACATATCTTTGTTCCATTACCTGATTGGACATATCTTTGTGACATTATCTGATTGGACATATCTTTGTTCCATTACCTGATTGGACATATCTTTGTTCCATTATCTGATTGGACATATCTTTGTGTTATTACCTGATTGGACATATCTTTGTAGCATTACCTGACTGGACATATCTTTGTTCCATTACCTGATTGGACATATCTTTGTTCCATTACCTGATTGGACATATCTTTGTTCCATTACCTGATTGGACATATCTTTGTTCCATTACCTGATTGGACATATCTTTGTTCCATTACCTGATTGGACATATCTTTGTGTTATTACCTGATTGGACATATCTTTGTTCCATTATCTGATTGGACATATCTTTGTTCCATTACCTGATTGGACATATCTTTGTTCCATTACCTGATTGGACATATCTTTGTTCCATTACCTGATTGGACATATCTTTGTGTTATTACCTGATTGGACATATCTTTGTTCCATTACCTGATTGGACTTATCTTTGTTCCATTATCTGATTGGACATATCTTTGTGTTATTACCTGATTGGACATATCTTTGTTCCATTACCTGATTGGACATATCTTTGTTCCATTACCTGATTGGACATATCTTTGTTCCATTACCTGATTGGACATATCTTTGTGTTATTACCTGATTGGACATATCTTTGTTCCATTACCTGATTGGACATATCTTTGTGTTATTACCTGATTGGACATATCTTTGTTCCATTACCTGATTGGACATATCTTTGTGTTATTACCTGATTGGACATATCTTTGTTCCATTACCTGATTGGACATATCTTTGTTCCATTACCTGATTGGACATATCTTTGTGGCATTACCTGATTGGACATATCTTTGTTCCATTACCTGATTGGACATATCTTTGTTCCATTACCTGATTGGACATATCTTTGTTCCATTACCTGATTGGACATATCTTTGTTCCATTACCTGATTGGACATATCTTTGTTCCATTACCTGATTGGACATATCTTTGTTCCATTACCTGATTGGACATATCTTTGTGTTATTTATTGAGATGCTTTGTTTTTTCAGATGATTTTAAATCGACCTAATTACTTTCAAGAAGCTATTGATCGTTTTTAACTAAAACAAGAATAACGTTGGGAGGAGAGCCTTGTGCTTTTTTTCCTTTCCAATGATGATCAAATGTTTTGGTTGCACCTTGACTCACGTTGGTTGAGCCTCCACTTCTTTCCTGGTTACTTTTAACAACATGTAATATTAAGAAAGGTGTTTTATTGGATAGTTGTGTGTTGCTTTTTTATACAGTATAATCGCAGGTGGAGAATGTCCAGCCCCCCCTGCAATTAACCTTTATTATTATTATTTTAAACGTCTGGCCGCCTTAAATAGCCCTCTGCCATCGGTCTCTATTAACCAATCACATCTCTGTTCCTACATCTCATACTGGAATCAGAGATAGAGCGCCCTCTACAGATCAGATGACAGAAACACACTGACAGAGGCACTACAGATCTCAATTTAATTTCCGGAATTCCTCTCTCCTTGCCTCCTTCTCACAACGAATTGGTATTGACACAACTATAGTCTACCAGGCTGAAATGTAATATTTCTGGTTCTGTCACGTGGGCAGAGTGTTGTTGTCCAAACATATTGGTACAGGCGTATTGCGTCAGATGCTTGATTATGTTATGGGGAGACGTGTTAGAAAACACTAAAATGTGGAGCGTGTTTACATGTTAAAGGTAAGTCTTTGGTCCAAATGTCTCCTCCTCTTCCTCTCTGGTTAAAGGCATGTCTCCTCCTCTTCCTCTCTGGTTAAAGGCATGTCTCCTCCTCTTCCTCTCTGGTTAAAGGCATGTCTCCTCCTCTTCCTCGCTGGTTAAAGGCATGTCTCCTCCTCTTCCTCTCTGGTTAAAGGCATGTCTCCTCCTCTTCCTCTCTGGTTAAAGGCATGTCTCCTCCTCTTCCTCTCTGGTTAAAGGCATGTCTCCTCCTCTTCCTCTCTGGTTAAAGGCATGTCTCCTCCTCTTCCTCGCTGGTTAAAGGCATGTCTCCTCCTCTTCCTCTCTGGTTAAAGGCATGTCTCCTCCTCTTCCTCTCTGGTTAAAGGCATGTCTCCTCCTCTTCCTCTCTGGTTAAAGGCATGTCTCCTCCTCTTCCTCTCTGGTTAAAGGCATGTCTCCTCCTCTTCCTCTCTGGTTAAAGGCATGTCTCCTCCTCTTCCTCTCTGGTTAAAGGCATGTCTCCTCCTCTTCCTCGCTGGTTAAAGGCATGTCTCCTCCTCTTCCTCTCTGGTTAAAGGCATGTCTCCTCCTCTTCCTCTCTGGTTAAAGGCATGTCTCCTCCTCTTCCTCTCTGGTTAAAGGCATGTCTCCTCCTCTTCCTCTCTGGTTAAAGGCATGTCTCCTCCTCTTCCTCTCTGGTTAAAGGCATGTCTCCTCCTCTTCCTCTCTGGTTAAAGGCATGTCTCCTCCTCTTCCTCTCTGGTTAAAGGCATGTCTCCTCCTCTTCCTCTCTGGTTAAAGGCATGTCTCTGTCATGTTCCAAAATAAGAAACATACAAACAGCTGTAAAATCGTAATTTTTCTAAAAATAATAAGTGCTGAAAATTCTACACACACGGAACAAAGTTCCTGGTTAGTTGTCGCATCCCCCAGTGTGTTGACAGATGTTAAGATATGATGCCAGTTGTGTGAGGTGCCTGTTCACGAGAGATGACCAACTGTGTAGTAACCCGGTAGTTTACCAAATACAAAGAGATGGCATTATTGCATCAGTACTGTATTAGCTTCCCACTACACATATACAGAGACGGCATTATTGCATCAGTACTGTATTAGCTTCCCACTACACATATACAGAGACAGCATTATTACATCAGTATTGTATTAGCTTCCCACTACACATATACAGAGATGGCATTATTGCATCAGTAGTGTATTAGCTTCCCACTACACATATACAGAGACAGCATTATTACATCAGTATTGTAAGCTTCCCACTACACATATACAGAGACAGCATTATTACATCAGTATTGTAATAGCTTCCCACTACCCAAAGCTCTTCTGTCATGTGACCTGGTTTTGTCAAAATGTACCTTTCGTAGCTGGTTTAGAAAACTTATGCAACAGGTTTGAGTATTAATGTAGCAGGTTAGAATAATTAACGTAGCAGTTTAAGAGAATTAACATTGCAGGTTAGGAGAATTAACATAGCAGGTTAAGATAATTAACATAGCAGGTTAGAATAATTAACGTTGCAGGTTAAGAGAATTAACATAGCAGGTTAGGAGAATTAACATAGCAGTTTAAGAGAATTAACATAGCAGGTTAGAATAATTAACGTTGCAGGTTAAGAGAATTAACGTAGCAGTTTAAGAGAATTAACATAGCAGGTTAGGAGAATTAACATAGCAGTTTAAGAGAATTAACATTGCAGGTTAGGAGAATTAACATAGCAGGTTAAGAGAATTAACGTTGCAGGTTAGGAGAATTAACATAGCAGTTTAAGAGAATTAACATTGCAGGTTAGGAGAATTAACATAGCAGGTTAGGAGAATTAACATAGCAGGTTAAGATAATTAACATAGCAGGTTAGAATAATTAACGTTGCAGGTTAAGAGAATTAACATAGCAGGTTAGGAGAATTAACATAGCAGTTTAAGAGAATTAACATAGCAGGTTAGAATAATTAACGTTGCAGGTTAAGATAATTAACGTAGCAGTTTAAGAGAATTAACATAGCAGGTTAGGAGAATTAACATAGCAGTTTAAGAGAATTAACATAGCAGGTTAGGAGAATTAACATAGCAGGTTAAGAGAATTAACGTTGCAGGTTAGGAGAATTAACATAGCAGTTTAAGAGAATTAACATAGCAGGTTAGGATAATTAACATAGCAGGTTAGGAGAATTAACATAGCAGGTTAAGATAATTAACATAGCAGGTTAGGATAAATAACGTAGCAGGTTAGAAGAAGTAAAGTAGCAGGTTATGAGAATTAATGTAGCAGGTTAAGATAATTAACGTAGCAGGTTAGAAGAATTAACAAATCAGGTTAGGAGAATTAACATAGCAGTTTATGAGAATTTATGTAGCAGGTCAGGAGAATTAACGAAACAGGTTAAGAGAATTAACGTAACAGGTTAAGAGAATTAATGTAACAGGTTAAGATAATTAACGTAACAGGTTAAGAGAATTAACGTAACAGGTTATGAGAAAAGGGTTAGTGTTAGCTAACCCCCCCCCTCAAATAAAGCTGTATCTAGACATGACCATGTGACCTAGCTCAGGTAGCCTCGGGACAGCTAGCGTATGTCAGGTGCATTCCTGTCATGTTTATTTAAGAGACAAACTAGTCAAAGGTACTTCAATTACGCGAATTGGAGTCATGAATATAAGAAAAGCTTCCCACGATAACTAGTATAAAATCTCTACCGTAGCTTTGATTGGACTGATCGTATCAACATTATACTTTCAAAATCCTAGCTAGCAAGTTAGACAAGCAGTCATCATCATGAATCAAGTTGAAAATCTACTGGAAAATCCTTTTCAATGTTCGTCATATGAAGAGAAATTACTGATCAAAAGTTTAGGTGCTCATCAGCCATGGGACATAAACATTGCACAACAAGTTGGAAATCTACCATTTCAACAATGAGTAGTTTGGAAGGTATCAGTGGCTGACTGCAAGCGTTACAAAGCAGTCACTAGCCGGCTATTCAGTGGAGAGGGTGTGTGGTCCAAGTCTGGGTTTAAGGGTCTCTTTTCCAAGCTGAAAAGGATAAACATTCACATGCAACACAATGGGCCAGAAAAGGCTGAATACATTGGCCATGCTGTCAATCCAACACGACTTCTGCCACGTTCAAAACAACTGGAAACTCGGAACTGGGAAATCACAGACTTCAGTGAGTTCAAGAAAACTGAGAATTCTGGGGGAAAAAAACGAGCTCTGACTGGAAAAATAGGTTTTGAACGGTCATCCAACTCAGAATTCCAAGTCAGGAACTCGGGCCTCTTTCTAGAGCTCAGACCGGAAGAGCATTGATACGACCTGTTTTTTTTCTGAGTTCCCAGTTGTCTTGAAAGCACCATAAATCCAGAGAACGCCAGACTTTGATGACAAAGTTTGATGTCGAAATGTTCCGACAAGAAGGACTGCCACACCACCTTCCTGTTCAAGTGAGCACAGCACAACAAGGTGAGTACAAAATGTTTTTGTATGCTGCTGCATAAATGATGTAATATGCCAGGGAGATATGTATACTGTAGCTAAGAAAGTAATACTAAGTGTATGTTGTGTAGTAAGCTGTTAGTAGCCCATGTGCCTCACCCTAATAATTTGGTCCCTTTCCCCCTCATAACATAGCCTTCTGTTCTGACTTGGTGTTGCACATGTAGCCTAATGCCTTAGAGAAATGCCATCATATAATATTTCATTATCTGCTTATATGTTCCCTTTTATTTATCCTACGGCTCTGACTTGGTGTACAGGGAGAACACTGTAAGAGCAGCCCATGTTCTGAATTCTGTCACTGTACATTTCAAAAGTGCTGAACAAATAGTTATGACTATGTCTGTCGTAACTCATTTATTAGTGCCTTCATCTAAATTACGGATTGCTTCTTATCCACTCATCGTTTGCTTATGCAATAGTATGTACATCTTAATTGTCAGTAGAAACCACATTTGTTTAAGCAAGTCAGCCATATCAGCTGTTTCTTTTAAAGGCAGTAAATGAGGCTGAAAGAACTGTTTCACTGCCAGACAAGGCTATGCTGATAACCAGGTGTAGTGGTGGTAAGTATTCACTCCACGGTGCTGAAAACAAGGCTCCTCTGATATCCAGGTGTAGTGGTGGTAAGGATTCACTCCACGGTGCTGAAAACAAGGCTCCTCTGATATCCAGGTGTAGTGGTGGTAAGGATTCACTCCACGGTGCTGAAAACAAGGCTCTGCTGATATCCAGGTGTAGTGGTGGTAAGGATTCACTCCACGGTGCTGAAAACAAGGCTCTGCTGATATCCAGGTGTAGTGGTAGTAAGGATTCACTCCACGGTGCTGAAAACAAGGCTCCTCTGATAACCAGGTGTAGTGGTGGTAAGGATTCACTCCACGGTGCTGAAAACAAGGCTCCTCTGATATCCAGGTGTAGTGGTGGTAAGGATTCACTCCGCGGTGCTGAAAACAAGGCTCCTCTGATATCCAGGTGTAGTGGTGGTAAGGATTCACTCCACGGTGCTGAAAACAAGGCTCCTCTGATATCCAGGTGTAGTGGTGGTAAGGATTCACTCCACGGTGCTGAAAACAAGGCTCCTCTGATAACCAGGTGTAGTGGTGGTAAGGATTCACTCCATGGTGCTGAAAACAAGGCTCCTCTGATATCCAGGTGTAGTGGTGGTAAGGATTCACTCCACGGTGCTGAAAACAAGGCTCCTCTGATATCCAGGTGTAGTGGTGGTAAGGATTCACTCCACGGTGCTGAAAACAAGGCTCCTCTGATATCCAGGTGTAGTGGTAGTAAGGATTCACTCCACGGTGCTGAAAACAAGGCTCCTCTGATATCCAGGTGTAGTGGTGGTAAGGATTCACTCCACGGTGCTGAAAACAAGGCTCTGCTGATATCCAGGTGTAGTGGTAGTAAGGATTCACTCCACGGTGCTGAAAACAAGGCTCCTCTGATAACCAGGTGTAGTGGTGGTAAGGATTCACTCCACGGTGCTGAAAACAAGGTTCCTCTGATATCCAGGTGTAGTGGTGGTAAGGATTCACTCCACGCTGCTGAAAACAAGGCTCCTCTGATATCCAGGTGTAGTGGTAGTAAGGATTCACTCCACGGTGCTGAAAACAAGGCTCCTCTGATATCCAGGTGTAGTGGTGGTAAGGATTCACTCCATGGTGCTGAAAACAAGGCTCCTCTGATATCCAGGTGTAGTGGTGGTAAGGATTCACTCCACGGTGCTGAAAACAAGGCTCCTCTGATATCCAGGTGTAGTGGTAGTAAGGATTCACTCCACGGTGCTGAAAACAAGGCTCCTCTGATATCCAGGTGTAGTGGTAGTAAGGATTCACTCCATGGTGCTGAAAACAAGGCTCCTCTGATATCCAGGTGTAGTGGTAGTAAGGATTCACTCCACGGTGCTGAAAACAAGGCTCCTCTGATATCCAGGTGTAGTGGTGGTAAGGATTCACTCCACGTTGCTGAAAACAAGGCTCCTCTGATAACCAGGTGTAGTGGTAGTAAGGATTCACTCCACGGTGCTGAAAACAAGGCTCCTCTGATATCCAGGTGTAGTGGTGGTAAGGATTCACTCCACGTTGCTGAAAACAAGGCTCCTCTGATAACCAGGTGTAGTGGTAGTAAGGATTCACTCCACGGTGCTGAAAACAAGGCTCCTCTGATAACCAGGTGTAGTGGTAGTAAGGATTCACTCCACGGTGCTGAAAACAAGGCTCCTCTGATATCCAGGTGTAGCAGTGGTAAGGATTCACTCCACGGTTGGTAAGGATTCACTCCACGGTGCTGAAAACAAGGCTCCTCTGATATCCAGGTGTAGTGGTGGAAAGGATTCACTCCACGGTGCTGAAAACAAGGCTCCTCTGATATCCAGGTGTAGCGGTGGTAAGGATTCACTCCACGGTGCTGAAAACAAGGCTCCTCTGATATCCAGGTGTAGCGGTGGTAAGGATTCACTCCATGGTGCTGAAAACAAGGCTCCTCTGATATCCAGGTGTAGTGGTAGTAAGGATTCACTCCATGGTGCTGAAAACAAGGCTCCTCTGATATCCAGGTGTAGTGGTAGTAAGGATTCACTCCACGGTGCTGAAAACAAGGCTCCTCTGATATCCAGGTGTAGTGGTGGTAAGGATTCACTCCACGTTGCTGAAAACAAGGCTCCTCTGATAACCAGGTGTAGTGGTAGTAAGGATTCACTCCACGGTGCTGAAAACAAGGCTCCTCTGATATCCAGGTGTAGTGGTGGTAAGGATTCACTCCACGTTGCTGAAAACAAGGCTCCTCTGATAACCAGGTGTAGTGGTAGTAAGGATTCACTCCACGGTGCTGAAAACAAGGCTCCTCTGATAACCAGGTGTAGTGGTAGTAAGGATTCACTCCACGGTGCTGAAAACAAGGCTCCTCTGATATCCAGGTGTAGCAGTGGTAAGGATTCACTCCACGGTTGGTAAGGATTCACTCCACGGTGCTGAAAACAAGGCTCCTCTGATATCCAGGTGTAGTGGTGGAAAGGATTCACTCCACGGTGCTGAAAACAAGGCTCCTCTGATATCCAGGTGTAGCGGTGGTAAGGATTCACTCCACGGTGCTGAAAACAAGGCTCCTCTGATATCCAGGTGTAGCGGTGGTAAGGATTCACTCCATGGTGCTGAAAACAAGGCTCCTCTGATATCCAGGTGTAGTGGTGGTAAGGATTCACTCCATGGTGCTGAAAATAAAGCTCTGCTGTTGGGACAGCTTTATGTAGGCCTTTTGTCTCCATTATAATACATGTAATGTATTGTGTTGTGTTGTGTCCTGTTGTGTTGTGTTGTGTACTGTAGTGTTGTGTTGTGTCCTGTTGTGTTGTGTTGTGTACTGTAGTGTAGTGTTGTGTTGTGTTGTGTACTGTAGTGTAGTGTTGTGTTGTGCTGTGTACTGTAGTGTAGTGTTGTGTTGTGTTGTGTCCTGTTGTGTTGTGTTGTGTACTGTAGTGTTGTGTTGTGTTGTGTCCTGTTGTGTTGTGTTGTGTACTGTAGTGTAGTGTTGTGTTGTGCTGTGTACTGTAGTGTAGTGTTGTGTTATGTAATGTGTTATGTTGTGCTGTTCTGTGTATTGTGTATGTATTGTATTATGTTGTGTTGTGTTGTGTACTGTAGTGTAGTGTTGTGTTATGTATTGTATTATGTTGTGCTGTTCTGTGTACTGTAGTGTTGTGTTGTGTTGTGTACTGTAGTGTAGTGTTGTGTACTGTAGTGTAGTGTTATGTTATGTAATGTATTATGTTGCATTGTGTTGTGTACTGTAGTGTAGTGTAGTGTTATGTAATGTATTGTGTTGTGTTGTGTCCTGTTGTGTTGTGTTGTGTACTGTAGTGTAGTGTAGTGTTGTGTTGTGTACTGTAGTGTAGTGTAGTGTTATGTAATGTGTTATGTTGTGTTGTGCTGTGTACTGTAGTGTAGTGTTGTGTTGTGTTGTGTACTGTAGTGTAGTGTTGTGTACTGTAGTGTAGTGTTATGTTATGTAATGTATTATGTTGCATTGTGTTGTGTACTGTAGTGTAGTGTAGTGTTATGTAATGTAGTGTTGTGTAGTGGCTTTGCATCATAAACATTTTTTTGAGTTTGCCCCACCAAGATTTAGATGCTAAACCCCCTACTGATATCCCCTTTGGTTTGCTCTGCTCTCCTTACGCTGAACTAAGGGAGAGTTGGGTGTTATGCTAGTGGTACATGTCCTGTTCCTCCTAATTGCAATACACCCACGTCTCCTCCCATGTCTGGCTGGACACGTTGTAGGTTTTAATGTTTTGATTGTCAAACTGATGAACAAGAGAGAAGAGCAACAGAGTCCTTCTGCCACTGGAGGGCGATCTCCCTCCATCCCTTGATTAGGCTTTGTGGGGCGATCTCCCTCCATCCCTTGATCAGGCTCTGTGGGGAGATCTCCCTCCATCCCTTGATCAGGCTCTGTGGGGAGATCTCCCTCCATCCCTTGATCAGGCTCTGTGGGGCGATCTCCCTCCATCACATAATCAGGCTCTGTGGTGCGATCTCCCTCCATCCCTTGATCAGGCTCTGTGGGGCAGTTTCCCTCCATCCCTTGATCAGGCTCTGTGGGGCGATCTCCCTCCATCCCTTGCTCAGGCTCTGTGGGGCGGTTTCCCTCCATCCCTTGATCAGGCTCTGTGGGGAGATCTCCCTCCATCCCTTGATCAGGCTCTGTGGGGAGATCTCCCTCCATCCCTTGATCAGGCTCTGTGGGGCGATCTCCCTCCATCCTTTGATCAGGCTCTGTGGGGCGATCTCCCTCCATCCCTTGATCAGGCTCTGTGGGGCGATCTCCCTCCATCCCATGATCAGGCTCTGTGGGGCGATCTCCCTCAGGCTCTGTTCTGTGGGGCAGTTTCCCAGGCACAGATTCAGCCCAGTCCTGGACTGAAAACAACTCAATGGACAATCTCCATTGACAGCGTTTTGTTTTTAGTCCAGGATGAATCTAGGCGTAATCTGTGTCTGGGAACCTGCCTCTGAATGTCCAGTAATGGAACATGAATCGGCTTCATATTTCACAACAAAGCCTCCTTCACTCATGCTGCCAAATATACCCTCGTAAAACTGACTATACTACCGATCCTTGACTTCGGCGTTGTAATTTACAAAACAGCCTCCAACACTCTACTCAGCTAATTTCATGTAGTCTATCACAGTGCCATCAGTTTTGTCACCAAAGCCCCATATACTACACACCACTGCGACCTGTATGCTCTAGTTGCCTGGCCCTCACTTCATATTCGTCCTCACTGGCTCAGGTCATCTATAAGTCTTTGCTAGGTAACGCCCCGCCTTATCTCAGCTCACTGGTCACCATAGCAGCACCCACCCGTAGCACACGCTCCAGCAGGTATATTTCACTGGTCATCCCCAAAGCCAACACCTCCTTTGGCCGCCTTTCCTTCCAGTTCTCTGCTGCCAATGACTGGAACAAATAGCAAAAATCACTGAATCTCGAGACTTATATCTCCCTCTCTAACTTTAAGCATCAGCTGTCAGAGCAGCTTACTGATCATTGCACCTGTACACAGCCCATCTGTAAAGAGCCCACCCAACTACCTCATCCCCATATTGTTTTTCTCTTCTCCTTTGCACCCCAGTATCTCTACTTGCACATTCATCTGCTGCACATCTATCACTCCAGGGTTTAACTGCTAAATTGTAATTATTTTGTAATTATTTTGCCTATTTATTGCCTTACCTCCCTAATCTTACTATATTTGCAGACACTGTATATAGACTTTTCTATTGTGTTATTGACTGTATGTTTGTTTACTCCATGTGTAACTCTGTTGTTTGTGTCTCACTGCTTTGCTTTATCTGGGCCAGGTCACAGTTGTAAATGAGAACTTGTTCTCAACTGGCCTACCTGGTTTAATAAAGATGAAATAAAATAATAATAATAATAATAATAATAAATGACTCCCAGGGTTGGGGAGTAATGGATTACAAAACATATGTAACTGTAATCCATTATGTTACAAGCAGAATATTTTCTCAATGACATTGAAATCACCATTGAAAAAAGGCGCACATGTCTAGCAAGCCTGACCACAGTTTGTGACCCCTGTGATGACACACCAAATGTGTTTGACGGATCGCGGGGAAAGAGCAGGAATAGGCAGACTACAGTCTATGTCTTCCAATGGTGCGACTCCTGTCGACATCCTAAGATGACCCAACTTGAATAAACGCTGGACAGCAGTGGTGTAGCTGACCGTAAGGACGACAGCAGTGGTGTAGCCGACCGTAAGGACGACAGCAGTGGTGTAGCCGACCGTAAGGACGACAGCAGTGGTGTAGCCGACCGTAAGGACGACAGCAGTGGTGTAGCCGACCGTAAGGACGACAGCAGTGGTGTAGCCGACCGTAAGGACGACAGCAGTGGTGTAGCTGACCGTAAGGACGACAGCAGTGGTGTCGTGCTCAGAGGCCTTAACAGACACATGCTCAGAGGCCTTAACAGACACATGCTCAGAGGCATTAACAGACACATGCTCAGAGGCCTTAACAGACACATGCTCAGAGGCCTAACAGACACATGCTCAGAGGCCTAACAGACACATGCTCAGAGGCATAACAGACACATGCTCAGAGGCCTTAACAGACACATGCTCAGAGGCCTTAACAGACACATGCTCAGAGGCCTAACAGACATGCTCAGAGGCCTAATAGACACATGCTCAGAGGCCTAACAGACACATGCTCAGAGGCCTAATAGACACATGCTCAGAGGCCTTAACAGACACATGCTCAGAGGCCTTAACAGACACATGCTCAGAGGCCTTAACAGACACATGCTCAGAGGCCTTAACAGACACATGCTCAGAGGCCTTAACAGACACATGCTCAGAGGCCTAACAGACACATGCTCAGAGGCCTTAACAGACACATGCTCAGAGGCCATAACAGACACATGCTCAGAGGCCTTAACAGACACATGCTCAGAGGCCTTAACAGACACATGCTCAGAGGCCTTAACAGACACATGCTCAGAGGCCTAACAGACACATGCTCAGAGGCCTTAACAGACACATGCTCAGAGGCCTTAACAGACACATGCTCAGAGGCCTAACAGACACATGCTCAGAGGCCATAACAGACACATGCTCAGAGGCCTAACAGACACATGCTCAGAGGCCTAACAGACACATGCTCAGAGGCCTTAACAGACACATACTCAGAGGCCTTAACAGACACATGCTCAGAGGCCTAACAGACACATGCTCAGAGGCCTAACAGACACATGCTCAGAGGCCTTAACAGACACATACTCAGAGGCCTTAACAGACACATGCTCAGAGGCCTAACAGACACATGCTCAGAGGCCTTAACAGACACATGCTCAGAGGCCTTAACAGACACATGCTCAGAGGCCTAACAGACACATGCTCAGAGGCCTTAACAGACACATGCTCAGAGGCCATAACAGACACATGCTCAGAGGCATAACAGACACATGCTCAGAGGCATAACAGACACATGCTCAGAGGCCTTAACAGACACATGCTCAGAGGCCATAACAGACACATGCTCAGAGGCATAACAGACACATGCTCAGAGGCCTTAACAGACACATGCTCAGAGGCCTTAACAGACACATGCTCAGAGGCCTTAACAGACACATGCTCAGAGGCCATAACAGACACATGCTCAGAGGCATAACAGACACATGCTCAGAGGCCTTAACAGACACATGCTCAGAGGCCTTAACAGACACATGCTCAGAGGCCATAACAGACACATGCTCAGAGTCATAACAGACACATGCTCAGAGGCCTCAACAGACACATGCTCAGAGTCATAACAGACACATGCTCAGAGGCCATAACAGACACATGCTCAGAGGCCATAACAGACACATGCTCAGAGGCCATAACAGACACATGCTCAGAGGCCATAACAGACACATGCTCAGAGGCCTTAACAGACTGTCACGAACCGGCTCAAAGCCCGTAACAAAGGGAGACAACGTGGAGATAAGGAGTAACAAAATATATTTATTAACTAAAGCAACTAAGGAAAATATACAATGATGTGTGTAATCAGTAATCAGTAGCGTAAGTGAGTGTTTTGCATGCATGAATGTGATAATGCAGGGTGTTGAACGGTGCCAAAGCAAACAAACAAAAAGTCAACAAGAACCACAACACAATCTACAAATGTCTGCATGGAGAGAGTCTCCTCCATGAATGTGGAAGAGGTCCATTTATCCTGGGAGACACCTGGCCCAGGTGTTTCCCATGAAGCTGACGACCCTCCCAACTCCGCCCACCGGCATCCTAATAAGGAAACAAGAACAAAGACAGAATACAGCAGACAGAGTGGGAGGGTCGTCACACAGACACATGCTCAGAGTCATAACAGACACATGCTCAGAGGCCTTAACAGACACATGCTCAGAGGCCTTAACAGACACATGCTCAGAGGCATAACAGACACATGCTCAGAGGCCATAACAGACACATGCTCAGAGGCATAACAGACACATGCTCAGAGTCCTTAACAGACACATGCTCAGAGGCCTAACAGACACATGCTCAGAGGCCTAATAGACACATGCTCAGAGGCCTTAACAGACACATGCTCAGAGGCATAACAGACACATGCTCAGAGGCATAACAGACACATGCTCAGAGGCCTAATAGACACATGCTCAGAGGCCTTAACAGACACATGCTCAGAGGCATAACAGACACATGCTCAGAGGCCTAATAGACACATGCTCAGAGGCCTTAACAGACACATGCTCAGAGGCATAACAGACACATGCTCAGAGGCCTAACAGACACATGCTCAGAGGCATAACAGACACATGCTCAGAGGCCTAATAGACACATGCTCAGAGGCCATAACAGACACATGCTCAGAGGCCTAACAGACACATGCTCAGAGGCATAACAGACACATACTCAGAGGCCATAACAGACACATGCTCAGAGGCCTTAACAGACACATGCTCAGAGGCATAACAGACACATGCTCAGAGGCCTAATAGACACATGCTCAGAGGCCTTAACAGACACATGCTCAGAGGCATAACAGACACATGCTCAGAGGCCTAACAGACACATGCTCAGAGGCATAACAGACACATGCTCAGAGTCCTTAACAGACACATGCTCAGAGGCATAACAGACACATGCTCAGAGGCCTAACAGACACATGCTCAGAGGCATAACAGACACATGCTCAGAGTCCTTAACAGACACATGCTCAGAGGCCATAACAGACACATGCTCAGAGGCCTAACAGACACATGCTCAGAGGCATAACAGACACATACTCAGAGGCCATAACAGACACATGCTCAGAGGCCTTAACAGACACATGCTCAGAGGCCTTAACAGACACATGATCAGAGGCCATAACAGACACATGCTCAGAGGCCATAACAGACACATGCTCAGAGGCCATAACAGACACATACTCAGAGGCCATAACAGACACATACTCAGAGGCCTTAACAGACACATGCTCAGAGGCCTTAACAGACACATTCTCAAACTCGGGCACATTTGATAGACTTAAACAGCTGCAAATTATCGCGATTTCAAAGTGTCATCAACTAAACGTAAACTAGAGGCTTCTAGCAAATGCAGCATATGGCATTACATTTTTCACATGCAAAAAAAGCACTTTTCGGTAGTGCTGAAATCATGTCATTTCCCCCGAGAGCAGCATTTATTTTTCAGCTGGAAGCCAGGAACCCAATCAGTTCTCCATGACAACACAATCATAAACAACAGGGTAGGCTATTTAGTCCTTATTTGTTGGATTATACTCAGGTAAAACAAGTTGATTCATGTACTTTTCCATATTTAATAAGACCTAATCTTGAAGATCGAGGGGTATTAAGCTAATTTTAATGACTGGAAATGGGACAGCCTGTTTTTTGTTAGGTAAAGATACAGCCTAATGGAATTCTAATCAGTAGTAGGAACCGATGGCTTAGAAGCATACCTAACCAACCCATGAAGTCAAATGCAACATCCATTTATGGACAGCTATGTAAACTCACAGTTATTTGTCCTGCAATAGATGTCTTCCATTGGTATTATTCATTTTTTTTGTGTTTTCTAATGACTCTTATTGGGCCCACTAGAGCTGCAGAGTCCAAATTGGCTGTTTTAAAAATGTATAATAACAAAAATGAGCTTTTGGTCTTAATTTAAGGTTAGGCATTAGGGTTAGCAGTGTGGTTACGATTAAAATGAGATTTTATGACGTTGTGGATGTGCCAGCTATTGACCACTATGCAGAGCTGCCTCCAGACTCGACAGATTCCAGATACCGGTCCCAGACACTTAACGGTTAGAGTTTCACCTGCTGCAGAGATCTTGTGGCAAGAATATTATTTATTACATCCAGATGTTGGATACAGAGAAAGTAAATATCACATATTCCAAAATGAACAAGAGTGGGGAGGGTGGATTTTAAGGAGGAAATTGGTGTGTTTGCATGCCAGCGGTGGGACCAAGTCACTATTATTCGAGTCACAGGTAAGTCTCAAGTCACATGGTCCGGGTCTCAGGTCACATGGTCCGGGTCTCAGGTCACATGGTCCGGGTCTCAAGTCACATGGTCCGGGTCTCAGGTCACATGGTCCGGGTCTCAGGTCACATGGTCCGGGTCTCAGGTCACATGGTCCGGGTCTCAAGTCGAGTCCCAAGTAGAACGGGTCAAGTCCATGTTGTGCGTTGTAAGAGCAAGTCGAGTTGAGTTACAAGTTGTTTTTTTTTAAATACAGAAAATGATTTATTCAATTACAAATCTTTGTTTATTTACTGAGGCAACTAGACAGACACATTCTGATGATGTAATAATTAATTTCAACAAATTCCAAATCCAAGCTTCTTAATTAAGTCAAGTATACATTTAAAGCAAACGGTTCATATACTTCATCACCAAACCATTTTTGGAGCTCCATATTCATCTATGGCAGTCACCTCTCCCTTCAATTTGACGTTTGCGCTGCACCCATTTCTATAGCTGTACAGCAAATTAGCCATCTGTTCGCGAGCTCAGCGGTTTTCAAACATGCGACCCCGCACAATCACTGCGCAAATGTAGCCTGTCATTACAGCCATAAATGGTGATGCGTTTTCAAACGACAAGATACAGAAATAAACTGCGTTTTACACCTGCGTTTGGAGCTGACATTTTGAAAGTTACGTATCTTGAAAACTGGATTGCTGACAGTCCCAAAATGTTTTGCTTGTCAGCAATTAACTAATGAATCAAATATCAAAATATAGTTTTTTGGGGTGGAATTTTCCTTTAATTTCCCAGAATATGTCACACCTTCATCCATGTTACCAGTTATACCATTATAACCCTCCCAAACTAGGACTATCTGAAATATGACGATGATGAATGACATCATCAGGTAGCCTACTGTTGTGACAGAGTTGTGTCTGTAGCATATTGCTAAACGGTACTTTATACATAGGTAGGCTACTCTGTTTTTCGCCAGGCAAAACCGGAGAAAATTAAACAAGCGCTTTCTGGTCACTAATCTGGATATATGCGCCCGCCAATGCTGATGACTGGTCATTGGTCAACAGTCAAGACGCAACATTTTTTGGGGTTCTGAAGCACAGATTAGGCGTTTTTTAATAAGAATGTGGTGGAATGCCATAGGTTTATTTTAGTGACCAGATCGAATAAGAAAATATATAATACACAAATAGTGGGCCATATGTAGCCTATTAAAATACGAAGAAAATAAATCCCTTTCCGTTTCACGTTTACAACCCCCCACAACCTTCTCACTGTGCAAACTCACCAGAACTGTATTGATTGACAGTTTGCTGGTCCAATCAGAGGGTTGAGTGGGATTTTCACTAGCCAATCAACTTTTTTTGCAAGTACGATACTGTCTCTGGCTGCGGTGGAGAGTAATTCACGGAGAAGTCATCCGTCTCAAGTCGAAGTCGAGTCCAGAGTGTCGAGACTGCAAGTCCATGTCAAGTCTCCAGTTATTTTATGTTTCATCAAGTTGAGTCTCAAGTCATAAACTTTATGACTAAAGAGTCAGACTGGAATCCAAGTCATGTGACTTGAGTCCTCTGGTGCTTTGTGTATGTGTGTGTCTGAGTTAGAACGCTGGTGTGTCCAGTTTCCCTGAGCTCAGCCATTCTATACTCCCTTACTGACTGCTCCTCAGCTGTCCCTCTCTCATACTGCATCCTGAACTGCCCCCGCAACACACACACGCACACACACACACACACACAGAGACACACACATGCACGCACGCACACACACACATAAAGCAGACGGACGTCAGTGTGTGAGTGTGTGAGTGTGTGTGTGTTGCGGGGGGGGGTGCAGGGTTAATGTCTTGTGTAGAGAGCAAGTGTGTCTCCTGAATTAGAGGGGTTGACAAAAGAAGTTGGATGGTTGCCGAGAAGGGGTTGCCTAGGGGTGTTGGGTGTTGCTAGGGCGGGTTGTGTTTCTGCTGTGTAGCCTGTTTGCATGTTGGCGGTGCGTAGGACGCGTGTGGCCTTCTCAGACTACAGCCCAAAACAAACACAAACACACTCTCACTCTCTCACTCACTCACTCACTCTCGACAGGATAAAACCAGGGCTACAAGGAACAAATCGTCCAGGGTCTCTCCATCTCCTCTCTCTACAGTCCCTCCATGTGAAAGGGATAGTTTTCTTCAGGCAGAAGAACAGGAGGAGGAGAGAAAGTGTTAGCTGATCACTGATCAGATGTTATGTGGAGGGGGGTTGGGGGTCAGAGAGGTCTAGAATGGTGTGTGTTTAAAGGGTGGTTATATATAGACAGTCTTCTAAGGTCGTTGGAGCCTGTCTTAAACCTCTGAGGAATTCAGAGCACGTCTTTAGACACACACACCAGACACACACACACACACATACATTCACACACACACACACACACACATACATTCACACACACACACACACACACACCAGACACACACACACATACATTCACACACACACACCAAGTCCTAAATTCACCCTACTCTCCTATCATTAAAACACACTAAGTTCACCCTCCTCTCTTCTATCATTAAAACACACGGTAAATTCACCCTCCTCTCTTCTTCTCTAATATCATTAAAACACACTGTAAGTTCACCCTCCTCTCATATCATTAAAACACACTGAGTTTACCCTCCTCTCTTCTCTCATATCATTAAAACACACTGAGTTCACCCTCCTCTCCTTTCACTAAAACACACTAAGTTCACCCTCCTCTCGTCTCTCATATCATTAAAACACACTGTAAGTTCACCCTCCTCTCTTCTCTCATACCATTAAAACACACTGTAAGTTCACCCTCCTCTCTTCTCTCATACCATTAAAACACACTGAGTTCACCCTCCTCTCTTCTCTCATATCATTAAAACACACTGAGTTCACCCTCCTTTCTTCGTCTCTCCTATCATTAAAACACACTGAGTTCACCCTCCTCTCTTCGTCTCTCCTATCATTAAAACACACTATGAGTTCATCCTCCTCTACCCTTCTTCTCTCCCTGTCTTAATAAACCTCCCGAGTGGTGCGGTGGTCTAAGGCATTGCATCGCAGTGCTAGGGGGGTCACTACAGACCCGGGTTCCATCCCGGGCTGTATCACAACCGGCCGTGACGGGAGTCCCATAGGGTTTGGCTGGGGTAGGCCATCATTGTAAATAAGAATTTGTTCTTAACCGACTTGGCCTCGTTGAATAAAGGTTAAATGAAGAAATGTGTTGCACTTCCATTCATGGTTATGTTATATGTTGTGTTGTGTCTCATGTATGTATAACTACAGTATACACTAAATGACCAAAAGTATGTGGAAACCTGCTCATCTTACATCCCACAATCATTGGCATTAATATGGAGTTGATCCCCCCCCCCCCCCTTTGCTGCTATAACAGCCTCCACTCTTCTGGGAATAATTTCCACTAGATGTTGGAACATTTCTGTGGGGACTTGCTTCCATTCAGCCACAAGAGCATTAGTGAGGTCAGACACTGATGTTATGCGATTTAGGCCTGACTTGCAGTCGGCGTTCCAATTCATTCCAAAGGTGTTCGATGGGGTTGAGGTCAGGGATCTGTGCATGCCAGTCAAGTTCTTCCACACCGATCTTGACAAACCATTTCTGTATGGATCTCGCTTTGTGCACAGGGGCAGGAAATGGCCTTCCCCAAACTTTTGCCACAAAGTTGGAAGCACAGAATCGTCTAGAATGTCATTGTATGCTGTAGCTAAGGAGACTAGCCTGAACCATGAAAAACAGCCACAGACCGTTATTCCTCCTCCACCAAACTTTACAGTTGGCACTATGCATTGATGCAGGTAGCGTTCTCCTGGCATCCAGCAAACCCAGATTGGTCCGTTGAACTGCCAGATGGTTCACTCCAGAGAAGGCGTTTCCACTGCTCCAGAATCCAATGGTGCTGAGCTTTACACCACTCCAGCCAACGCATTGAGCATGGGGATCTTAGGCTTGTGTGCGGCTGCTCGGCCATGGAAACCCATTTCACGAAGCTCCTGATGAACAGTTATTGTGTTGATGTTGCTTCCAGAGGCAGTTTGGAACTCGGTAGTGAATGTTGCAACCAAGGACAGACGGTTTTTACGTGCTACGCACTTCCCGTGTGTGGTCATCCAATTCATGGCTGAGCTGTTGTTGCTCCTAGAAGTTTCCACTTCACAATGACAGCACTTACAGCTGACTGGGCCAGCTCGAGCAGGGCAGACGTTTTACAAACTCGTGTGGGTGTACACTCACAACACAGCAGAGAAAGTGTGTGTGTGTGAGGGAGACATTCCAAACATTGCTGTTCTTCCTGAGGGGAAATGTGCCCCCCCCCCCCCCACTGACACTGAGGTCATCCTCCATCTTTCCTTCTCTCCCTCCATCTTTCCTTCTCTACATCCATCTTTCCTTCTCTCCCTCCATCTTTCTCTACCTCCATCCACCTTCCCTTCTCTCCCTCCATCCTTCTCTACCTCCATCTTTCCTTCTCTCCCTCCATCCTTCCTTCTCTCCCTCCATCCTTCCTTCTCTCCCTCCATCCTTCTCTCCCTTCATCCATCTTTCCTTCTCTCCCTCCATCCCTCCCTCCAATTCTCCCTGCCTCCATCCTTCCCCTCCTACACCACTCAGTCCAACCTGTGTGTGTGTGTGTGTGTGTCTTTCAGAGGGGATAGCCCAAATGCACATTTCCATTGGACATTTGTGAACATTGGACAATGAATTAATCTGCAACAGACATGTGCGCACACACACACACACACACACACACACACACACACACACACACACACACACACACACTCGCACCAGTGTGGTTGCTGAAGTGGTTTTGGCCGAAGATGTCGGAAAAAAAAATCAAATGGATCATAAAAGTCTGCCTCTACTCCCTCTCCCTTTACTGTGATAATATATACACACTCTCTCCCTTTACTGTGATAATATATACACACACACACACTCCCTTTACTGTGATAATACACACACACACACACACACACACACTCTCTCCCTTTACTGTGATAGTACACACACGCCCACACACACACATGCAAACGCCCCCACACACACACACGCCCACCCACACACAAATGAGGATACTTCAAAACAGTACCTTATAAACACTGTAGAGAAATCCAATGTGACACAGACACATCTAGACACAGACACATCTAGACACAGTAAAATAAAGACTTGTTCCAGGAAGACAGTTTATTCCCTAGAACAGAGAGCCAGAGTGCTATTGTACTTTAACACAGTCGCACACACACCTTCACACACACACCTTCACACACACACCTTCACAGACACACCTTCACACAAGCTAGTGCAGAACCACACACGCTAGCGCACACACACACTCACTAGCGCGCACACACAAACACGCTAAGACACACAAGAGCATGCTAAGACACACACAAACACGCTAAGACACACACGCTGTGCAGGAACCCACTATACACTTCTGTCAGAAGACAACCTCTAAACTGTAAACATAAAGCTTTTCACGAAACAAACTTTCATTACAACAATGATCATATTTACATCTATTTCCAACACACGCGCACAAACACACAGACACACACACACTATACACACACACACACACCAGCGTCTTAAGACATTCTATGACAACAGATGGCTTTAGAACTGTTCAGACACAGGCCAACTATCCTTGCTGCTAGGCAACTGTAAGAGCTTCAGCCAATCGGTTAGCAGGGCTTAGGACCACGTCCAACCACCTCTCAGTCATATCAAAGATTCCGCCCCTTTACGACTTCACTCCTCTGATTGGATCAGGGCCCAGTCAGTCCAGCCAGCGACCCAGCCCTCTCTCTCTGTGTCCCTGATTCGCTGAGTTTGTTTCCCAATCCTGTTCCCTGATTGGTTGTCTCCTGGGCGGAAGGGGCGTGCCTCAGTCTGTGTCCATGTCCATGTGACAGGGGTTACTTCCTGTCTCCAGGGCGGTCCTGTAGAGCTTCAGAAAGTGGCGGTAGTGCGGGGAGCAGCCAAGCCACGCCTCTCCGAACCTCACTGCCCCCGTGAACAGGAACTCCCCCTTCTCCCTCGGCTGCAGCCGGCACCGCAGGGGCGTGTTCAGACGTCCGGACCACCCCTTTCCTCTGGCTCCGTCCAGAGAGAACACTCCGCTCTTCTGATGGAACAGGCGGCTTAGCGTCACGGCAACGGAGGAGTGGTCTGATGACGAGGGCGTGTCAACGCCACGGATACTGCCACGACCCGCTGGAGAGAAAGAGGGAGGGAGAGAGATATGGGGAGGAGAGAGAGATATGGGGAGGAGAGAGAGATATGGGGAGGAGAGAGGGAGGAGAGAGGGAGGCGAGAGAGATATGGGGAGGAAAAGGAGGAGGGAGATATGGGGGGGAGATAGGGAGGAGAGAGATATGGGGAGGAGAAGGAGGAGAGAGATATGGGGAGGAGATAGGGAGGAGAGAGATATGGGGAGGAGAGAGATATATGGGGAGGAGAGGGAGGAGAGAGATATATGGGGAGGAGAGAGATATATGGGGAGGAGAGGGAGGAGAGAGATATGGGGAGGAGAGGGAGGAGAGAGATATGGGGAGGAGAGGGAGGAGAGAGATATAGGGAGGAGAGGGAGGAGAGAGATATATGGGGAGGAGAGGGAGGAGAGAGATATATGGGGAGGAGAATGAGGAGAGAGATATGGGGAGGAGAGGGAGGAGAGAGATATGGGGAGGAGAGGGAGGAGAGAGAGATATGGGGAGGAGAGAGATATATGGGGAGGAGAGGGAGGAGAGAGATATATGGGGAGGAGAGGGAGGAGAGAGATATATGGGGAGGAGAATGAGGAGAGAGATATGGGGAGGAGAGAGATATGGGGAGGAGAGGGATATGGGGAGGAGAGGGATATGGGGAGGAGAGGGGGAGGAGAGGGAGGAGAGAGATATGGGGAGGAGAGAGATATGGGGAGGAGAGAGATATGGGGAGGAGAGAGATATGGGGAGGAGAGGGAGGAGAGAGATATATGGGGAGGAGAATGAGGAGAGAGAAATGGTGAGGAGAGAGATATGGGGAGGAGAGGGGGGAGAGGGAGGAGAGAGATATGAGGAGGAGAGGGGGAGAGGGAGGAGAGATATATGGGGAGGAGAGGGGGGAGAGGGAGGAGAGAGATTTGGGGAGGAGAGGGGGGAGAGAGATATGGGGAGGAGAGGGAGGAGAGAGATATGGGGAGGAGAGGGGGGAGAGAGATATGGGGAGGAGAGGGAGGAGAGAGATATGGGGAGGAGAGGGGAGAGAGAGAGTGATGAAAAGGATTGTTCATGTCCTTTACAGCTGGTGCTGTTTGTGGCTGTGTTCTAAATCAAATCAAATACCATTTGTCACATGCTGGGGAAACAACAGGTGGAGACTAACAGTGAAATGCTGACTGACGGACCCTTCACAACAATGCAGAGAGAAACATTTTAATGTAATAGAAAAATAACACGAGTAACATGACTATACACACAGGGTACCAGTACTGAGTCTATGATAACATGACTATACACACAGGGTACCAGTACTGAGTCTATGATAACATGACTATACACACAGGGTACCAGTACTGAGTCTATGATAACATGACTATACACACAGGGTACCAGTACTGAGTCTATGATAACATGACTATACACACAGGGTACCAGTACTGAGTCTATGATAACATGACTATACACACAGGGTACCAGTACTGAGTCTATGATAACATGACTATACACACAGGGTACCAGTACTGAGTCTATGATAACATGACTATACACACAGGGTACCAGTACTGAGTCTATGATAACATGACTATACACACAGGGTACCAGTACTGAGTCTATGATAACATGACTATACACACATGGTATCAGTACTGAGTCTATGATAACATGACTATACACACAGGGTACCAGTACTGAGTCTATGATAACATGACTATACACACAGGGTACCAGTACTGAGTCTATGATAACATGACTATACACACAGGGTACCAGTACTGAGTCTATGATAACATGACTATACACACAGGGTACCAGTACTGAGTCTATGATAACATGACTATACACACAGGGTACCAGTACTGAGTCTATGATAACATGACTATACACACAGGGTACCAGTACTGAGTCTATGATAACATACACACAGGGTACCAGTACTGAGTCTATGATAACATGACTATACACACAGGGTACCAGTACTGAGTCTATGATAACATGACTATACACACAGGGTACCAGTACTGAGTCTATGATAACATGACTATACACACAGGGTACCAGTACTGAGTCTATGATAACATGACTATACACACAGGGTACCAGTACTGAGTCTATGATAACATGACTATACACACAGGGTACCAGTACTGAGTCTATGATAACATGACTATACACACAGGGTACCAGTACTGAGTCTATGATAACATGACTATACACACAGGGTACCAGTACTGAGTCTATGATAACATGACTATACACACAGGGTACCAGTACTGAGTCTATGATAACATGACTATACACACGTGGTATCAGTACTGAGTCTATGATAACATGACTATACACACAGGGTACCAGTACTGAGTCTATGATAACATGACTATACACACAGGGTACCAGTACTGAGTCTATGATAACATGACTATACACACAGGGTACCAGTACTGAGTCTATGATAACATGACTATACACACAGGGTACCAGTACTGAGTCTATGATAACATGACTATACACACAGGGTACCAGTACTGAGTCTATGATAACATGACTATACACACAGGGTACCAGTACTGAGTCTATGATAACATGACTATACACACGTGGTATCAGTACTGAGTCTATGATAACATGACTATACACACAGGGTACCAGTACTGAGTCTATGATAACATGACTATACACACAGGGTACCAGTACTGAGTCTATGATAACATGACTATACACACAGGGTACCAGTACTGAGTCTATGATAACATGACTATACACACAGGGTACCAGTACTGAGTCTATGATAACATGACTATACACACAGGGTACCAGTACTGAGTCTATGATAACATGACTATACACACAGGGTACCAGTACTGAGTCTATGATAACATGACTATACACACAGGGTACCAGTACTGAGTCTATGATAACATGACTATACACACAGGGTACCAGTACTGAGTCTATGATAACATGACTATACACACAGGGTACCAGTACTGAGTCTATGATAACATGACTATACACACAGGGTACCAGTACTGAGTCTATGATAACATGACTATACACACAGGGTACCAGTACTGAGTCTATGATAACATGACTATACACACAGGGTACCAGTACTGAGTCTATGATAACATGACTATACACACAGGGTACCAGTACTGAGTCTATGATAACATACACACAGGGTACCAGTACTGAGTCTATGATAACATACACACAGGGTACCAGTACTGAGTCTATGATAACATGACTATACACACAGGGTACCAGTACTGAGTCTATGATAACATGACTATACACACAGGGTACCAGTACTGAGTCTATGATAACATGACTATACACACAGGGTACCAGTACTGAGTCTATGATAACATGACTATACACACAGGGTACCAGTACTGAGTCTATGATAACATGACTATACACACAGGGTACCAGTACTGAGTCTATGATAACATGACTATACACACAGGGTACCAGTACTGAGTCTATGATAACATGACTATACACACAGGGTACCAGTACTGAGTCTATGATAACATGACTATACACACAGGGTACCAGTACTGAGTCTATGATAACATGACTATACACACAGGGTACCAGTACTGAGTCTATGATAACATGACTATACACACAGGGTACCAGTACTGAGTCTATGATAACATACACACAGGGTACCAGTACTGAGTCTATGATAACATGACTATACACACATGGTATCAGTACTGAGTCTATGATAACATGACTATACACACAGGGTACCAGTACTGAGTCTATGATAACATGACTATACACACAGGGTACCAGTACTGAGTCTATGATAACATGACTATACACACAGGGTACCAGTACTGAGTCTATGATAACATGACTATACACACAGGGTACCAGTACTGAGTCTATGATAACATGACTATACACACAGGGTACCAGTACTGAGTCTATGATAACATGACTATACACACAGGGTACCAGTACTGAGTCTATGATAACATGACTATACACACAGGGTACCAGTACTGAGTCTATGATAACATGACTATGCACACAGGGTACCAGTACTGAGTCTATGATAACATGACTATACACACAGGGTACCAGTACTGAGTCTATGATAACATGACTATACACACAGGGTACCAGTACTGAGTCTATGATAACATGACTATACACACAGGGTACCAGTACTGAGTCTATGATAACATGACTATACACACAGGGTACCAGTACTGAGTCTATGATAACATGACTATACACACAGGGTACCAGTACTGAGTCTATGATAACATGACTATACACACAGGGTACCAGTACTGAGTCTATGATAACATGACTATACACACAGGGTACCAGTACTGAGTCTATGATAACATGACTATACACACAGGGTACCAGTACTGAGTCTATGATAACATGACTATACACACAGGGTACCAGTACTGAGTCTATGATAACATGACTATACACACATGGTATCAGTACTGAGTCTATGATAACATGACTATACACACAGGGTACCAGTACTGAGTCTATGATAACATGACTATACACACAGGGTACCAGTACTGAGTCTATGATAACATGACTATACACACAGGGTACCAGTACTGAGTCTATGATAACATGACTATACACACAGGGTACCAGTACTGAGTCTATGATAACATGACTATACACACAGGGTACCAGTACTGAGTCTATGATAACATGACTATACACACAGGGTACCAGTACTGAGTCTATGATAACATGACTATACACACAGGGTACCAGTACTGAGTCTATGATAACATGACTATACACACAGGGTACCAGTACTGAGTCTATGATAACATGACTATACACACAGGGTACCAGTACTGAGTCTATGATAACATGACTATACACACAGGGTACCAGTACTGAGTCTATGATAACATGACTATACACACAGGGTACCAGTACTGAGTCTATGATAACATGACTATACACACAGGGTACCAGTACTGAGTCTATGATAACATGACTATACACACAGGGTACCAGTACTGAGTCTATGATAACATACACACAGGGTACCAGTACTGAGTCTATGATAACATACACACAGGGTACCAGTACTGAGTCTATGATAACATGACTATACACACAGGGTACCAGTACTGAGTCTATGATAACATGACTATACACACAGGGTACCAGTACTGAGTCTATGATAACATGACTATACACACAGGGTACCAGTACTGAGTCTATGATAACATGACTATACACACAGGGTACCAGTACTGAGTCTATGATAACATGACTATACACACAGGGTACCAGTACTGAGTCTATGATAACATGACTATACACACAGGGTACCAGTACTGAGTCTATGATAACATGACTATACACACAGGGTACCAGTACTGAGTCTATGATAACATGACTATACACACAGGGTACCAGTACTGAGTCTATGATAACATGACTATACACACAGGGTACCAGTACTGAGTCTATGATAACATGACTATACACACAGGGTACCAGTACTGAGTCTATGATAACATGACTATACACACAGGGTACCAGTACTGAGTCTATGATAACATGACTATACACACAGGGTACCAGTACTGAGTCTATGATAACATGACTATACACACAGGGTACCAGTACTGAGTCTATGATAACATGACTATACACACAGGGTACCAGTACTGAGTCTATGATAACATGACTATACACACAGGGTACCAGTACTGAGTCTATGATAACATGACTATACACACAGGGTACCAGTACTGAGTCTATGATAACATGACTATACACACAGGGTACCAGTACTGAGTCTATGATAACATGACTATACACA
This sequence comes from Oncorhynchus mykiss, assembly GCF_057628025.1. Classification (NCBI taxonomy): domain Eukaryota; kingdom Metazoa; phylum Chordata; class Actinopteri; order Salmoniformes; family Salmonidae; genus Oncorhynchus; species Oncorhynchus mykiss. Next base: position 12,305,791 of record NC_143034.1, read on the forward strand.
CAGGGTATCAGTACTGAGTCTATGATAACATGACTATACACACAGGGTACCAGTACTGAGTCTATGATAACATGACTATACACACAGGGTACCAGTACTGAGTCTATGATAACATGACTATACACACAGGGTACCAGTACTGAGTCTATGATAACATGACTATACACACAGGGTACCAGTACTGAGTCTATGATAACATGACTATACACACAGGGTACCAGTACTGAGTCTATGATAACATGACTATACACACGTGGTATCAGTACTGAGTCTATGATAACATGACTATACACACAGGGTACCAGTACTGAGTCTATGATAACATGACTATACACACAGGGTATCAGTACTGAGTCTATGATAACATGACTATACACACAGGGTACCAGTACTGAGTCTATGATAACATGACTATACACACAGGGTACCAGTACTGAGTCTATGATAACATGACTATACACACAGGGTATCAGTACTGAGTCTATGATAACATGACTATACACACAGGGTACCAGTACTGAGTCTATGATAACATGACTATACACACAGGGTACCAGTACTGAGTCTATGATAACATGACTATACACACAGGGTACCAGTACTGAGTCTATGATAACATGACTATACACACAGGGTACCAGTACTGAGTCTATGATAACATGACTATACACACAGGGTACCAGTACTGAGTCTATGATAACATGACTATACACACAGGGTACCAGTACTGAGTCTATGATAACATGACTATACACACAGGGTACCAGTACTGAGTCTATGATAACATGACTATACACACAGGGTACCAGTACTGAGTCTATGATAACATGACTATACACACATGGTATCAGTACTGAGTCTATGATAACATGACTATACACACAGGGTACCAGTACTGAGTCTATGATAACATGACTATACACACAGGGTATCAGTACTGAGTCTATGATAACATGACTATACACACAGGGTACCAGTACTGAGTCTATGATAACATGACTATACACACAGGGTACCAGTACTGAGTCTATGATAACATGACTATACACACAGGGTACCAGTACTGAGTCTATGATAACATGACTATACACACAGGGTACCAGTACTGAGTCTATGATAACATGACTATACACACAGGGTACCAGTACTGAGTCTATGATAACATGACTATACACACAGGGTACCAGTACTGAGTCTATGATAACATGACTATACACACGTGGTATCAGTACTGAGTCTATGATAACATGACTATACACACAGGGTACCAGTACTGAGTCTATGATAACATGACTATACACACAGGGTACCAGTACTGAGTCTATGATAACATGACTATACACACAGGGTACCAGTACTGAGTCTATGATAACATGACTATACACACAGGGTACCAGTACTGAGTCTATGATAACATGACTATACACACAGGGTACCAGTACTGAGTCTATGATAACATGACTATACACACAGGGTATCAGTACTGAGTCTATGATAACATGACTATACACACAGGGTACCAGTACTGAGTCTATGATAACATGACTATACACACAGGGTACCAGTACTGAGTCTATGATAACATGACTATACACACAGGGTACCAGTACTGAGTCTATGATAACATGACTATACACACAGGGTATCAGTACTGAGTCTATGATAACATGACTATACACACAGGGTACCAGTACTGAGTCTATGATAACATGACTATACACACAGGGTACCAGTACTGAGTCTATGATAACATGACTATACACACAGGGTATCAGTACTGAGTCTATGATAACATGACTATACACACAGGGTACCAGTACTGAGTCTATGATAACATGACTATACACACAGGGTACCAGTACTGAGTCTATGATAACATGACTATACACACAGGGTACCAGTACTGAGTCTATGATAACATGACTATACACACAGGGTACCAGTACTGAGTCTATGATAACATGACTATACACACAGGGTATCAGTACTGAGTCTATTATAACATGACTATACACACAGGGTACCAGTACTGAGTCTATGATAACATGACTATACACACAGGGTACCAGTACTGAGTCTATGATAACATGACTATACACACAGGGTACCAGTACTGAGTCTATGATAACATGACTATACACACAGGGTACCAGTACTGAGTCTATGATAACATGACTATACACACAGGGTACCAGTACTGAGTCTATGATAACATGACTATACACACAGGGTACCAGTACTGAGTCTATGATAACATGACTATACACACAGGGTACCAGTACTGAGTCTATGATAACATGACTATACACACAGGGTACCAGTACTGAGTCTATGATAACATGACTATACACACAGGGTACCAGTACTGAGTCTATGATAACATGACTATACACACAGGGTACCAGTACTGAGTCTATGATAACATGACTATACACACAGGGTACCAGTACTGAGTCTATGATAACTTGGCTATACACACGTGGTATCAGTACTGAGTCTATGATAACATGACTATACACACAGGGTACCAGTACTGAGTCTATGATAACATGACTATACACACAGGGTACCAGTACTGAGTCTATGATAACATGACTATACACACAGGGTACCAGTACTGAGTCTATGATAACATGACTATACACACATGGTATCAGTACTGAGTCTATGATAACATGACTATACACACAGGGTACCAGTACTGAGTCTATGATAACATGACTATACACACATGGTATCAGTACTGAGTCTATGATAACATGACTATACACACAGGGTACCAGTACTGAGTCTATGATAACATGACTATACACACAGGGTACCAGTACTGAGTCTATGATAACATGACTATACACACATGGTATCAGTACTGAGTCTATGATAACTTGGCTATACACACGTGGTATCAGTACTGAGTCAATGTGCAGGGGTACGAGGTAATGGAGGTAGATATGTACATATAGGTAGAGGTAAAGTGACTAGGGAACAGGATAGGTAATAAACAGTAGCAGCAGTGTATGTGATGAGTGTAGAGTGTAATGGGGTTCAATGCAGATAGTCCAGAGAGTTATTGGTTAACTATTCAGCGATCTTGTTCAGTCTTATGGCTTGGGGGTAGAAGCAGGGTCCTGTTGGTTCCAGACTTGGGGGTAGAAGCAGGGTCCTGTTGGTTCCAGACTTGGGGGTAGAAGCAGGGTCCTGTTGGTTCCAGACTTGGGGGTAGAAGCAGGGTCCTGTTGGTTCCAGACTTGGGGGTAGAAGCAGGGTCCTGTTGGTTCCAGACTTGGGGGTAGAAGCAGGGTCCTGTTGGTTCCAGACTTGGGGGTAGAATCAGGGTCCTGTTGGTTCCAGACTTGGGGGTAGAAGCAGGGTCCTGTTGGTTCCAGACTTGGTGCTTCGGTACAACTTGCTGTGGGGTAGCAGAGAGAACAGTCTATGACTTGGGGCATCGGTACAACTTGCCGTGGTGTAGCAGAGAGAACAGTCTATGACTTGGGGCATCGGTACAGCTTGCCATGCGGTAGCAGAGAGAACAGTCTATGATTTGGGGCATCGGTACAGCTTGCCGTGTGGTAGCAGAGAGAACAGTCTACGTCTTGGGGCATCGGTACAGCTTGCCGTGTGGTAGCAGAGAGAACAGTCTATGACTTGGTGCATCGGTACAGCTTGCCGTGCGGTAGCAGAGAGAACAGTCTATGACTTGGTGCATCGGTACAGCTTGCCGTGCGGTAGCAGAGAGAACAGTCTATGACGTGGACGCCTGGAGTCTTTGACCATTTTTAGGGCCTTCCTCTGACACCGCCTGGTATAGAGGTCCTGGATGGCAGGGAATTCGGCCCCGGTGAGGTACTGCACCATACCACTACCCTCTGGAGCTCCTTGCGGTCGAATGCCAAGCAGTTGCCGTACCAAGCGGAGATGCAACCAGTCAAGATGCTCTCAATGGTGCAGCTGTAGAACATTTTGAGGATCTGAGGGCCCAAGCCTCCTGAGCGGGAAGGCGTGGTGTGTGTGTGTGTGTTTATGTGTGTACCATGTTAATTCCTCAGTGATGTGGAGCGCTGACATCCTCCCTTATTGGCTGTCTCATCGTAGTTGGTGATCAGGCCGACCACCGTTGTGTCGCCAGCAAACTTAATGATGGTGATGGCCATTGTTCTGTGTGTATGTGTGTTGTGGTGTTGTGCGTACCTGTGTGTGTGTGTGTGTGTGTGTGTGTGTGTGTGTTGTGCGTAACCTGTGTGTGTTTGTGTTGTGTTGTTGTGCGTAACCTGTGTGTGTTTGTGTTGTTGTGCGTAACCTGTGTGTGTGTTGTGGTGTTGTGCGTACCTGTGTGTGTGTGTGTGTGTTGTGCGTAACCTGTGTGTGTTGTGGGGTTGTGCGTACCTGTGTGTGTGTGTGTGTGTGTGTGTTGTGGTGTTGTGCGTAACCTGTGTGTGTGTGCTTACCAAAGTCGCTGGTGCATACCGCCATCAGGATCTGGTCATCTGTGCAGGGTGTACAGGAGGCTGAGAGAGAGACATGAGACATGAGACACATACACCACCACACCCCACCATACACCACCACACCCCACCATACACCACCGGTCAAAAGATTTAGAACACCTACTCATTCAAAGGTTTGTCTTGATTTTTACTATTTTATACATAGTAGAATAATAGTGGAGACATCAAATCTATGAAATAGCCTGGAGATGTGTTGGGTCAAATCTATGAAATAGCCTGGAGGTGTGTTGGGTCAAATCTATGAAATAGCCTGGAGATGTGTTGGGTCAAAACTATGAAATAGCCTGGAGATGTGTTGGGTCAAAACTATGAAATAGCCTGGAGATGTGTTGGGTCAAATCTATGAAATAGCCTGGAGATGTGTTGGGTCAAAACTATGAAATAGCCTGGAGATGTGTTGGGTCAAAACTATGATATAGCCTGGAGGTGTGTTGGGTCAAAACTATGAAATAGCCTGGAGATGTGTTGGGTCAAAACTATGATATAGCCTGGAGATGTGTTGGGTCAAATCTATGAAATAGCCTGGAGATGTGTTGGGTCAAAACTATGATATAGCCTGGAGATGTGTTGGGTCAAAACTATGATATAGCCTGGAGATGTGTTGGGTCAAATCTATGAAATAGCCTGGAGATGTGTTGGGTCAAATCTATGAAATAGCCTGGAGATGTGTTGGGTCAAAACTATGATATAGCCTGGAGATGTGTTGGGTCAAATCTATGATATAGCCTGGAGATGTGTTGGGTCAAATCTATGAAATAGCCTGGAGGTGTGTTGGGTCAAAACTATGATATAGCCTGGAGATGTGTTGGGTCAAATCTATGAAATAGCCTGGAGATGTGTTGGGTCAAATCTATGAAATAGCCTGGAGATGTGTTGGGTCAAAACTATGAAATAGCCTGGAGATGTGTTGGGTCAAAACTATGATATAGCCTGGAGATGTGTTGGGTCAAATCTATGAAATAGCCTGGAGGTGTGTTGGGTCAAAACTATGATATAGCCTGGAGATGTGTTGGGTCAAATCTATGAAATAGCCTGGAGATGTGTTGGGTCAAAACTATGATATAGCCTGGAGATGTGTTGGGTCAAATCTATGAAATAGCCTGGAGGTGTGTTGGGTCAAAACTATGAAATAGCCTGGAGGTGTGTTGGGTCAAAACTATGAAATAGCCTGGAGATGTGTTGGGTCAAATCTATGAAATAGCCTGGAGGTGTGTTGGGTCAAATCTATGAAATAGCCTGGAGGTGTGTTGGGTCAAAACTATGAAATAGCCTGGAGGTTTGTCGGGTCATTGACCTGTTGAAAACAAATGATAGTCCCACTAAGCCCAAACCAGATGGGATGGAGTATGGCTGCAGAATGCTGTGGTAGCCATGCTGGTTAAGTGTGCCTTGAATTCTAAATGAATCTCAGACAATGTCACCAGCAATATTCCCCCACACCATAACACCTCCTCCTCCATGCTTTACGGTGTGAAATACACAAACGGAGATAATCCATACACCCACACCATAACACCTCCTCCTCCATGCTTTACGGTGTGAAATACACAAACAGAGATAATCCGTGTCTCACAAAGACACGGCGGTTGGAACCAAAAATCTCCAATTTAGACTCTAGACCAAAGGACACATTTACACCAGTCTAACATCCATTGCTCGTGTTTCTTGGCCAAAGCAAGTCTCTTCTTCTTATTGGTGTCCTTTAGTAGTGGTTTCTTTGCAGCAATTCGACCATGAAGGCCTGATTCACACAGTCTCCTCTGAACAGTTGAGGGTGAGATGTGTCTGTTACTTGAACTCTGTGAAGCATTTATTTGGGCTGTAATTTCTGATACTGGTAACTCTAATGAACTGATCCTCAGCAGCAGAGGTAACTCTAATGAACTGATCCTCTGCAGCAGAGGTAACTCTAATGAACTGATCCTCAGCAGCAGAGGTAACTGTAATGAACTGATCCTCTGCAGCAGAGGTAACTCTAATGAACTGATCCTCTGCAGCAGAGGTAACTCTAATGAACTGATCCTCTGCAGAAGAGGTAACTCTAATGAACTGATCCTCTGCAGCAGAGGTAACTCTAATGAACTGATCCTCAGCAGCAGAGGTAACTCTAATGAACTGATCCTCTGCAGCAGAGGTAACTCTAATGAACTGATCCTCTGCAGCAGAGGTAACTCTAATGAACTGATCCTCAGCAGCAGAGGTAACTCTAATGAACTGATCCTCTGCAGCAGAGGTAACTCTAATGAACTGATCCTCTGCAGCAGAGGTAACTCTAATGAACTGATCCTCTGCAGCAGAGGTAACTCTAATGAACTGATCCTCTGCAGCAGAGGTAACTCTAATGTACTGATCCTCTGCAGCAGAGGTAACTCTAATGAACTGATCCTCTGCAGCAGAGGTAACTGTAATGAACTGATCCTCTGCAGCAGAGGTAACTCTAATGAACTGATCCTCTGCAGCAGAGGTAACTCTAATGAACTGATCCTCAGCAGCAGAGGTAACTCTAATGAACTGATCCTCTGCAGCAGAGGTAACTCTAATGAACTGATCCTCTGCAGCAGAGGTAACTCTAATGAACTGATCCTCTGCAGCAGAGGTAACTCTAATGAACTGATCCTCTGCAGCAGAGGTAACTCTAATGAACTGATCCTCTGCAGCAGAGGTAACTCTAATGTACTGATCCTCTGCAGCAGAGGTAACTGTAATGAACTGATCCTCTGCAGCAGAGGTAACTGTAATGAACTGATCCTCTGCAGCAGAGGTAACTCTAATGAACTGATCCTCTGCAGCAGAGGTAACTCTAATGTACTGATCCTCTGCAGCAGAGGTAACTCTAATGAACTGATCCTCTGCAGCAGAGGTAACTCTAATGAGAGGTAACTCTAATGAACTGATCCTCTGCAGCAGAGGTAACTCTGGGTCTTCCTTTCCTGTGGCGGTCCTCATGAGAGACAGTTTCATCATAGCGCTTGATGGTTTTTGAGACTGCACTTGAAGAAATGTTAAAAGTTCTAGATATTGTCCGTATTGACTGACCTTCATGTCTTAAAGTAATGATCGACTATTGTTTCTCTTTGCTTATTTGAGCTGTTCTTGCCATAATATGAAATTGGTATTTTACCAAATAGGGCTATTTTCTGTATACCCCCCCCCCCCCCCCCCCTGTCACAACTCAACGTTTCCTTCTGAAATACTTTAAGAAGGAGAGAAATGATCTTTTAAGAAGGCACACCTGTTAATTTAAATGCATTTGAGGTGACTAACTCATGAAGCGGATTGAGAGAATGCCAAGAGTGTGCAAAGCTGTCATCAAGGCAAAGGGTGGCTATTTTAAGAATCTCAAATATATTTTGATTTGTTTAACACTTTTTTGGTTACTACATGATTCCATATAGAGAATAGTACAAATAAAGGAAAACCCTTGAATTAGTAGGTGTTCTAAAACGATTGACCGATCGTGTACAACACTAGCATCAGATATAAAGAAGACTGAGCGTGTGAGTCAGTTAGTCCTGTATCTCTCCACTAATATTCTCCTCCCTCTTTCCCTCCCCCATCCATCCCTCACTTCCTGAGAGAGGGGAGAGGAGGTGTGAGAGGGGGGAAGTCTGGTTCTCTCACCCCCTTGTTGTTCCCCCTAGCTCTATTTGGGGTAGAGAGGGAGGGGTGAGGCGAGAGAGGGGGAGGAATGAGGGATGAGGAGGAAGAGAGAGAGGAATGAGGGAAGAATGAGGAGGGAGAGAGGGATGAGGAGGGAGAGAGGGAGAGAGGGATGAGGAGGGAGAGAGGAGGAGGGAGAGAGAGAGGGAGGGATGAGGAGGGAGGGATGAGGAGGGAGAGAGGGAGGGATGAGGATGGAGAGAGGGAGGGATGAGGATGGAGAGAGGGAGAGGTGAGGAGGGAGGGGTGAGGAGAGAGGAATGAGGAGGAAGAGAGGGATGTCTATGGGGGGAGGGTACAAGATGAAGGATTTTCGTGTGTGTGTGTGTGTGTAACAACAGGTGGGAGAGGGTAGTCAGGGTTGTAACCTTTGACCCTGTCTGCCAGTAAAACAACTATTAAACACACAGTCTTTATCTTTGTCTGTCAATGGTTTTATGGCTCACACATACCTGAACTAGGCAGATATAAAACATCTCTCTCTCTCCCTCCATACCTGAACTAGGCAGATATAAAACATCTCTCTCTCTCCCTCCATACCTGAACTAGGCAGATATAAAACATCTCTCTCTCTCCCTCTATACCTGTACTAGGCAGATACAAAACATATCTCTCTCTCTCTCTTTCTCCCTCCCTCTATACCTGTACTAGGCAGATACAAAACATATCTCTCTCTCTCTCTTTCTCCCTCCCTCCATACCTGAACTAGGCAGATATAAAACATCTCTCTCTCTCCCTCTATACCTGTACTAGGCAGATACAAAACATATCTCTCTCTCTCTCTTTCTCCCTCCCTCTATACCTGTACTAGGCAGATACAAACATTTCTCTCTCTCCCTCCATACCTGAACTAGGCAGATACAAAACATATCTCTCTCTCTCTCTTTCTCCCTCCCTCCATACCTGTACTAGGCAGATACAAAACATATCTCTCTCTTTACCTGTACTAGGCAGATACAAAACATCTCTCTCTCTCTTTACCTGTACTAGGCAGATACAAAACATCTCTCTCTCTCTTTACCTGAACTAGGCAGATACAAAACATATCTCTCTCTCTCTCTTTCTCCCTCCCTCCATACCTGTACTAGGCAGATACAAAACATATCTCTCTCTTTACCTGTACTAGGCAGATACAAAACATATCTCTCTCTCTCTCTTTCTCCCTCCCTCTTTACCTGTACTAGGCAGATACAAAACATATCTCTCTCTCTCTCTTTCTCCCTCCCTCTTTACCTGAACTAGGCAGATACAAAACATATCTCTCTCTCTCTCTTTCTCCCTCCCTCCATACCTGTACTAGGCAGATACAAAACATGTCTCTCTCTCTTTACCTGTACTAGGCAGATACAAAACATATCTCTCTCTCTTTACCTGTACTAGGCAGATACAAAACATCTCTCTCTCTCTTTACCTGTACTAGGCAGATACAAAACATCTCTCTCTCTCTTTACCTGAACTAGGCAGATACAAAACATATCTCTCTCTTTACCTGTACTAGGCAGATACAAAACATATCTCTCTCTCTTTACCTGTACTAGGCAGATACAAAACATATCTCTCTCTCTTTACCTGAACTAGGCAGATACAAAACATATCTCTCTCTTTACCTGTACTAGGCAGATACAAAACATATCTCTCTCTCTTTACCTGTACTAGGCAGATACAAAACATATCTCTCTCTCTTTACCTGAACTAGGCAGATACAAAACATATCTCTCTCTTTACCTGTACTAGGCAGATACAAAACATATCTCTCTCTTTCTCCCTCCCTCTATACCTGTACTAGGCAGATACAAAACATATCTCTCTCTTTACCTGTACTAGGCAGATACAAAACATATCTCTCTCTTTACCTGTACTAGGCAGATACAAAACATATCTCTCTCTCTCTCTTTCTCCCTCCCTCCATACCTGAACTAGGCAGATACAAAACATATCTCTCTCTCTCTCTTTCTCCCTCCCTCTTTACCTGTACTAGGCAGATACAAAACATATCTCTCTCTCTCTCTTTCTCCCTCCCTCTTTACCTGTACTAGGCAGATACAAAACATATCTCTCTCTCTCTCTTTCTCCCTCCCTCTTTACCTGAACTAGGCAGATACAAAACATATCTCTCTCTCTCTCTTTCTCCCTCCCTCTTTACCTGTACTAGGCAGATACAAAACATCTCTCTCTCTCTTTACCTGTACTAGGCAGATACAAAACATATCTCTCTCTCTCTCTTTCTCCCTCCCTCTTTACCTGTACTAGGCAGATACAAAACATCTCTCTCTCTCTTTACCTGTACTAGGCAGATACAAAACATATCTCTCTCTCTCTCTTTCTCCCTCCCTCTTTACCTGAACTAGGCAGATACAAAACATATCTCTCTCTCTTTACCTGTACTAGGCAGATACAAAACATATCTCTCTCTCTCTCTTTCTCCCTCCCTCTTTACCTGAACTAGGCAGATACAAAACATATCTCTCTCTCTCTCTTTCTCCCTCCCTCCATACCTGTACTAGGCAGATACAAAACATATCTCTCTCTTTACCTGTACTAGGCAGATACAAAACATCTCTCTCTCTCTTTACCTGTACTAGGCAGATACAAAACATATCTCTCTCTCTCTCTTTCTCCCTCCCTCCATACCTGAACTAGGCAGATACAAAACATATCTCTCTCTCTTTACCTGTACTAGGCAGATACAAAACATCTCTCTCTCTCTTTACCTGTACTAGGCAGATACAAAACATCTCTCTCTCTCTTTACCTGTACTAGGCAGATACAAAACATGTCTCTCTCTCTTTACCTGTACTAGGCAGATACAAAACATATCTCTCTCTCTTTACCTGTACTAGGCAGATACAAAACATATCTCTCTCTCTTTACCTGTACTAGGCAGATACAAAACATCTCTCTCTCTCTTTACCTGTACTAGGCAGATACAAAACATGTCTCTCTCTCTCCCTCCATACCTGAACTAGGCAGATACAAAACATATCTCTCTCTTTACCTGTACTAGGCAGATACAAAACATATCTCTCTCTCTTTACCTGTACTAGGCAGATACAAAACATCTCTCTCTCTCTTTACCTGTACTAGGCAGATACAAAACATATCTCTCTCTCTCCCGCTCTCCCTCCCTCCCACTCTCCCTCCCTCCATTCTCCATCTGACCAATCATATCCTCTCCCTGTCTTGCAGCAGACACCACTGACTGACAGCTGGATGATGATTGGCTGACCCCTGGGCTTGACCCCAGTGTGACCTGTTGATTAGCCTGCTTGTTTTTTTATGTCAGAGAGGGAGACGAGAGAGAGAGGAGGGAGGGAGACGAGAGAGAGAGGAGGGAGGGAGACGAGAGAGAGAGGAGGGATGGAGATGGAGAGAGAGGAGGTAGGGAGATGGGAGAGAGAGGAGGGAGACGGGTGAGAGGAGAGGGGGATAGAGGACAGCAGTAAGAGAGGGAGGGGGGTCTCTGGTCTGGTCCGGTCTGTCTCTTGAGTGACAGCAGGGCTGTGGATGTGTGGGTCTTGGCTAGACTGCTTTATTAGGCTAGACAGACAGTCACCCTGTTTAACTCCTGTCATCTCCTGCCCCCCCCCCCCATTTCTACCTCGGCCTCCCCTTCTTCAGCTAACACAAGGCCTATTTAATGTGTCTAGGGGTCAGTTGAACCAGTGGTTCATTCTTCCTCCTCTCTCTGGACTCTGTCACTGACTCTGTCCATCTGTCATGTTACTTTGTACAGCCCTTGATCTGGGGAACGGGTTCTATCGCCTGGGTTCTACCATGAAATGTGTGTGTTGGTCTCTTACCAGTGCCAGTGTTCAGGTGTGTGTGTGTTGGTCTCTTGCCAGTATTCAGGTGTGTGTGTGTGTGTTGGTCTCTTACCAGGTCCAGTGTTCAGGTGTGTGTGTGTGTTGGTCTCTTACCAGTGCCAGTGTTCAGGTGTGTGTGTTGGTCTCTTACCAGTGTTCAGGTGTGTGTGTGTGTGTTGGTCTCTTACCAGTGCCAGTGTTCAGGTGTGTGTGTGTGTTGGTCTCTTGCCAGTATTCAGGTGTGTGTGTGTGTTGGTCTCTTACCAGTATTCAGGTGTGTGTGTGTGTTGGTCTCTTGCCAGTATTCAGGTGTGTGTGTGTGTTGGTCTCTTACCAGTGTTCAGGTGTGTGTGTGTGTTGGTCTCTTACCAGGTCCAGTGTTCAGGTGTGTGTGTGTTGGTCTCTTACCAGTATTCAGGTGTGTGTGTGTGTTGGTCTCTTGCCAGGTCCAGTATTCAGGTGTGTGTGTGTGTGTGTTGGTCTCTTGCCAGTATTCAGGTGTGTGTGTGTGTTGGTCTCTTGCCAGGTCCAGTGTTCAGGTGTGTGTGTGTGTTGGTCTCTTACCAGTGTTCAGGTGTGTGTGTGTGTGTGTGTTGGTCTCTTACCAGTGCCAGTGTTGAGGTGTGGGTACAGATGAGCTCCAGGTCCGTGGCTGGCCACCAGTTCATACTGAAACACTGTGATCCTCTTGCTGATGTCCTGCTGGCCCACTGCCTCTATGAACAGCGCCCCCTCTGTCAGGGAGAAACACTGCACCCTGCCATGCGCCTGGAAATATAACAAACATGATTAAATATGTACTGGTGTATGTATGTACTGGTGTAATGTACTGGTGTATGTATGTACTGGTGTATCTATGTACTGGTGTAATGACACTGAGATAATCATTTTCACACAAGTACTTTATGAACATATCAACAATTATATTTAGAGTGGTTACACTTAAGCATGCGTTTTCTGCCTATGTAACCTGCTCTGTGCTGTTCTCAGTCAGGTTACTGTGAAATATCTGTGCTGTTCTCAGTCAGGTTACTGTGAAATATCTACTTCTGATGTAAAAAAGGGATTTATGAATAAACGTGACTGACCGACTGAATGACTGACCGACTGAATGACTGACTGAATGACTGACCGACTGAATGACTGACCGACTGACTGAATGACTGACCGACTGATTGACTGATTGACTGACCGACTGAATGACTGACTGACTGAATGACTGACCGACTGATTGACTGACCGAATGCTGACTGACCAAAAGACCGACTGATTGACTGACCGAATGCTGACTGGCTGAATGACTGACCGGCCGACTGACCAAACGACCGACTGATTGACTGACCGAATGCTGACTGGCTGAATGACTGACCGGCCGACTGACCAAACGACCGACTGATTGACTGACCGAATGCTGACTGACCAACTGATTGACTGACCGAATGCTGACCAACAGACCGACTGACTGCCCGAATGCTGACTGGCTGAATGACCGACTGACCAACAGACCAACTGATTGACTGATTGACTGACCGAATGCTGACTGACCGGCCGACTGACCAACTGATTGACTGATTGACTGCCCGAATGCTGACTGACCAACTGATTGACTGACCGAATGCTGACCAACAGACCGACTGACTGCCCGAATGCTGACTGGCTGAATGAGTGACCACCAGACAGACTGATTGACTGACCATCTATCTACCTGTTCTGTCTCAGACATCAGCAGGCGGAGCTGTCCAGCTCTCTCCAGGTAGAGGTGTGATCCGCGGGAGTCTGTCTGGGGCTTGATGCAGGCGTGCAGGCCGGGGGAAGCCCCAGACGTGGGCTCCGTGTTGGGCCGCAGGTTGACGATGAGGGCCCCAGTAGGATAGAGCCACTCTAGACTGCCCTGGGAGCAACGCAGGTATACCTGCTCCACATCACGGGAGTGAGACTCATGGGTCAGACCACTGGGGGAGGAGAGAGGGAGAGAGAGAGGGAGGATGAGAGAGGGGGACAGTAGGGTAGAGAAGAAGTTAAGGTATTGCGGAAGGAGGAGAGAGGGTAAAGGGGAGGAGGAGGAGAGAGGGTAAAGGGGAGGAGAAGGAGGAGAGGTTATGATGATGGGGGAGGAGGAGGAGAGGTTATGATGATGGGGGAGGAGGAGTAGAGGTTATGATGATGGGGGAGGAGGAGGAGAGTTTGATGATGGGGGAGTGGGAGAGGTTATGATGATGGGGGAGGAAGAGGAGAGTTTATGATGATGGGGAGGAAGAGGAGAGGATATGATGATTATGGGGGAGGAGTAGAGGTTGATGATGATGATGGGGAGGAGGAGAGGTTGATGATGATGATGGGGAGGAGGAGAGGTTGATGATGATGATGGGGGAGGAGGAGAGGTTGAGGATGATGATGGGGGAGGAGGAGAGGTTATGATGATGGGGGGAAGAGGAGAGGTTATGATGATGGGGGGAAGAGGAGAGGTTATAATGATGGGGGAGGAGGAGAGGTTATGATGATGATGAGGGAGGAGGAGAGGTTATGATGATGATGGGGAGGAGGAGAGGTTATGATGATGGGGGAGGAGGAGTGGTTATGATGATGGGGGAGGAGAGGTTATGATGATGAGGGAGGAGAGGTTATGATGATGAGGGAGGGGGAAAGGTTATGATGATGGGGGAGGAGGAGAGGTTATGATGATGGGGGAGGAGAGGTTATGATGATGGGGAGGGGGAGAGGGTATGATGATGAGGGAGGAGGAGAGGTTATGATGATGATGGGGGAGGAGAGGTTATGATGATGATGGGGGAGGAGAGGTTATGAGGATGGGGGAGGAGGAGAGGTTATGATGATGATGGGGGAGGGGTGGTTATGATGATGAGGGAGGAGTAGAGGTTATGATGATGAGGGAGGAGGAGAGGGTAGAGGGGGATAGAATAGGTTAGGAAACTTGTTATGGATATATTTTGATGTTTGAGGAAGAAATGTTGTTGGTCATAAACATGAACACACAACATATTTAACAGTTCCAATGCATGATACCTTATCACTTAGTTAAGAGGTCGTTTAAAGAGCAACTTGATTACAGCATGAGTCCTCTCTCTCGAGATAAACTGTGACCCGATGTGACCAATACCCGGAGCGCAGGGGAGGGAGGATGTGGTCGGTTATCTGGGATGCGCGCACTTTAAGATCAGTAAAAGACTACAAACTTGTTCGAAGTTGATGTCTTCAAAAGAAAACCGCACCGCGGCACGGCAACAAGAAAGCGTTGCACAGTCGTTATTTTTATTACGCAGCGTCTTAAAACGACGGATCAAAGGGCAGGCCAAATGGACCTGTTCATTTTACTGTAATTACAGGAATGGCTGCGCACTCACATTCAATAGCCTAGAACACAGTTTTATGAGTATGTGAAAGGTAAGGTATGAACTCGACACGAGGTGTAGCGCTGAAAACCTATAATTTCTCCTCTGACGGCTCCACGGTCCAAGCGCCCAACCCAAGCTCTCCTTTTCCTCTCTGGCGGCTCCACGGTCCAAGCGCCCAACCCAAGCTCTCCTTTTCCCTCCGGCGGCTCCACGGTCCAAGCGCCCAACCCAAGCTCTCCTTTTGGCGCACGCACGGAGATTTGGTATATTGAACTGGAACAGTTCAAAATATGTTATCGTGTTTTCTTTGAATATTACGGCACGCCGCCAATTGGAGCTCACATCGCTATAGGCTACAGGACAGGAGAAACAAACACGTTCCCTATGCAAATCCATCAGGCCTAAACTACATAACGCATGTATAAACACAATCCCATTGTATAAGGAAGGACGTCTCTCTCTCTCCCTCACTCACTCTCACAGAGGCTGGGGTGTCAAGTGGTTCACCCCCCCCTTCCCCCCGTTTATTGCAAAAAATATGAAATGCATTAGACTTAATCTATCCAACCTGTTTGCACCTGCAAATATGCTGTGGTCTCGCTGTTCAGGACATTATTGAGCAAAATCTGGAAGTGCAGGGAGGAAACGAGGGTTTCCATAACATCTGAATGTATCAGCCTGTTACACTGGTTCGATAGCAACACTGTCATAGCCTAAACCCTCTTAACCAAAATAGATTGTAGGCTTATAGTCTACATCCTATAAGGGTTAATCAAACTTGTCGAATAACACACATACAATAATAAACGTATAGCCTACCTTCCTCTCCAGCTGCACTGGTCGCTGGTGTACTGCGCCGAGGCGACCCGACAGAGAAACACAGCCGCTACCCAGTGCGCTAAACCTGGCCACAGCATGGTTGACCAACCGCTCCTCCGCCCCAGTATGGTCAGACCACGTCCCGCCTTTCAGTAACCACAAAAATCCACCAATAAATCCTGCAAATGACTATTTATTCACATCGTGGTCTCTGGAAAGAAGGTTACGGGTCCACCAGAATCAACAGTTCTGTTTTGTACCGTAAAAGTTCCGTTTCATTTCGACAGGATGGAATATCCGTGTAAAACCGTTGGGAGCCTCCGGCAGTAGACTGGTGACTAACAGACAGGAGGAAGTCCTGACATTAGTAACGAACTTCTGCTGCTGCCTGGGCTCCAGCTCCGCACACGTCACCCCGCCCAGACTCGTGCCAGCAGCTGACTCCTCCGCTTGAGTGACACGCTCTAAACCACGCCCCGAGCGGACGAACTTCTCGGTCTCTCGCTCAGTGTGTGTGTGTGTGTGTGTGTGTGCGTCTTAACGCGGACAAGCACGGATGTTCTTGGCGCCACATCCCGATAGCTCTTATAAATATTAGTACGGCAGCACGCGCAGGTCTGAAGATAGCCTACATCAGCGTCGTGTTGCAGAGCAGTAAATATCCACTCACTCACACACAAATATGCACACGCACAAATTCAAAACACCTTGACATAGCCCCCGCGGGTGAGAAACAGTAACCACTTGCACCGATATATTATTAGAGTAATACAGATCAATGAACTCATGTGTAATTGCCTACAATGTGTATCTTAATTAAACTGTTTCGAGATAATATAGCTCATACGTGTAAGAAGCGTTTGCTTTATTTGTTTGTATGCTAAATAGCCTATTAGTAATAGACATAGGACTAGATTGGAGGGCCCCGAAGTCTATATTCTGGAAACCAATGAGCGAAGCAGATTCCTGTGCTCTACATCTGTTCTGACCCGACAGCTAGTCACACTAAATGCCCCCTTGGTTCTGGGGCGCTTTTCCCGTGAGAAAACAGTCAGAACGTCAACCGTGTAACCGACTTGTCACATTCCCTCCCCCTGACAGCCTCAGAAATGTAACACATTTAGAGAAATATCAACATGTACCACCTCCACACACACACACACACACACACACACACACACACACACACACACACACACACACACACACACACATTATATTTTATTATCTCTAACTCTATAGAAAGGTTTTTAACATGTATAATAGATATATAGTCTGTGATCTATTATGGCTATAAACACATTTGAACATAATTATAACACCATTTTTATTTTATTTATCCTTTATTTAACTAGGCAAGTCAGTTAAGAACAAATTCTTATTTACAATGACAGCCTACCGGGGAACAGTGGGTTAACTGCCTTGTTCAGGGGCAGAACGACAGATTTTTACCTTTCTATAGAGTTAGGGATTTGATCTTGCAACCTTTCAGTTACTAGTCCAACGCTCTAACCACTAGGCTACCTTATAAACACATTGCACACTATAAACACTCTATAAACACACTAACTAAAGTCAGAGATGCCTGAAGACTAGAGCTGCTCAAAGGCTGTAATCAGAGTCCTAAATGTAGCAGTAGTAGTTCATCAATCTATCAAAGTTATTTTATCAAGCCCTTTTTTACATCAGCAGTTGTTGCTTTACAGACACCCAGCCTCAAACCCCCAAAGAGCAGCCGTCCAGATGTAGAAGCATAACATCAGCAGTTGTTGCTTTACAGACACCCAGCCTCAAACCCCCAAAGAGCAGCCGTCCAGACGTAGAAGTATTACATCAGCAGTTGTTGCTTTACAGACAGCCAGCCTCAAACCCCCAAAGAGCAGCCGTCCAGATGTAGAAGCATAACATCAGCAGTTGTTGCTTTACAGACACCCAGCCTCAAACCCCCAAAGAGCAGCCGTCCAGATGTAGAAGTATTACATCAGCAGTTGTTGCTTTACAGACACCCAGCCTCAAACCCCCAAAGAGCAGCAGTCCAGACGTAGAAGTATTACATCAGCAGTTGTTGCTTTACAGACACCCAGCCTCAAACCCCCAAAGAGCAGCCGTCCAGATGTAGAAGTATTACATCAGCAGTTGTTGCTTTACAGACACCCAGCCTCAAACCCCCAAAGAGCAGCCATCCAGATGTAGAAGTATTACATCAGCAGTTGTTGCTTTACAGACACCCAGCCTCAAACCCCCAAAGAGCAGCCATCCAGATGTAGAAGTATTACATCAGCAGTTGTTGCTTTACAGACACCCAGCCTCAAACCCCCAAAGAGCAGCCATCCAGATGTAGAAGTATTACATCAGCAGTTGTTGCTTTACAGACACCCAGCCTCAAACCCCCAAAGAGCAGCCGTCCAGATGTAGAAGTATTACATCAGCAGTTGTTGCTTTACAGACACCCAGCCTCAAACCCCCAAAGAGCAGCCGTCCAGACGTAGAAGTATAACATCAGCAGTTGTTGCTTTACAGACAGCCAGCCTCAAACCCCCAAAGAGCAGCCGTCCAGACGTAGAAGTATAACATCAGCAGTTGTTGCTTTACAGACACCCAGCCTCAAACCCCCAAAGAGCAGCCATCCAGATGTAGAAGTATAACATCAGCAGTTGTTGCTTTACAGACAGCCAGCCTCAAACCCCCAAAGAGCAGCCGTCCAGATGTAGAAGCATAACATCAGCAGTTGTTGCTTTACAGACAGCCAGCCTCAAACCCCCAAAGAGCAGCCGTCCAGACGTAGAAGTATTACATCAGCAGTTGTTGCTTTACAGACACCCAGCCTCAAACCCCCAAAGAGCAGCCGTCCAGATGTAGAAGTATTACATCAGCAGTTGTTGCTTTACAGACACCCAGCCTCAAACCCCCAAAGAGCAGCCGTCCAGATGTAGAAGTATTCCATTGTAGGCTGTACTTCACTTGGCAGTTTAAAGCATACAAGTAAACAGCATCTCTATAGACCTTGGTCAAAAGTAGTGCACTACCTAGGGTGCAATTTGGGAATGTAGCCTAGTCCTACTTTAAG
>NC_143034.1:12327500-12387500 GCF_057628025.1 Oncorhynchus mykiss
GTGTGTCAGAGCATAGTACTCTAAAATACATCATTGTTCCTGAGGTTTTATAAAGAGACTTGTGGAAAGAAAAACAAATATGGGAGTGTGTGTATAGTGTGTGTGTGTGTGTATAGTGTGTGTGTGTGTGTATAGTGTGTGTGTGTGTGTGTATAGTGTGTGTGTGTATAGTGTGTGTGTGTGTGTGTATAGTGTGTGTGTGTGTGAGACTGGACAGCACAACATATTTCTGGAAAGTCTCTTTCAGAGGACATGATTGGAAACGTTTGTATTTGTGATTTATCTCCACGATCAACATGGACATGCTGCCACACATATTACACTAACTAGATAGCAGGCAGGCAGGCAGGCGCACACCAGATGACTGTCATAGTCCATCTATCCATCTCAGCATCCAACCCTCAAACGCTCAATTACCATCTACCAGACCCCCCCACCCCTCCCTCCCTCCATCTCTACATCTCAGAGTGTTAGTTGAAGTGGTAGTAGTCAACTCCTCTCCATCTCTACATCCCAGAGTGTTAGTTGAAGTGGTAGTAGTCAACTCCCTTCCTCTCCATCTCTACATCTCAGAGTGTTAGTTGAAGTGGTAGTAGTCAACTCCCCTCCTCTCCATCTCTACATCCCAGAGTGTTAGTTGAAGTGGTAGTAGTCAACTCCCCTCCTCTCCATCTCTACATCCCAGAGTGTTAGTTGAAGTGGTAGTAGTCAACTCCCCTCCTCTCCATCTCTACATCCCAGAGTGTTAGTTGAAGTGGTAGTAGTCAACTCCTCTCCATCTCTACATCCCAGAGTGTTAGTTGAAGTGGTAGTAGTCAACTCCCCTCCTCTCCATCTCTACATCCCAGAGTGTTAGTTGAAGTGGTAGTAGTCAACTCCCCTCCTCTCCATCTCTCCATCCCAGAGTGTTAGTTGAAGTGGTAGTAGTCCCCTCCTCTCCATCTCTCCATCCCAGAGTGTTAGTTGAAGTGGTAGTAGTCCCCTCCTCTCCATCTCTACATCTCAGAGTGTTAGTTGAAGTGGTAGTAGTCCCCTCCTCTCCATCTCTACATCCCAGAGTGTTAGTTGAAGTGGTAGTAGTCAACTCCCCTCCCCTCCATCTCTCCATCCCAGAGTGTTAGTTGAAGTGGTAGTAGTCAACTCCCCTCCTCTCCATCTCTACATCTCAGAGTGTTAGTTGAAGTGGTAGTAGTCAACTCCCCTCCTCTCCATCTCTCCATCCCAGAGTGTTAGTTGAAGTGGTAGTAGTCCCCTCCTCTCCATCTCTACATCCCAGAGTGTTAGTTGAAGTGGTAGTAGTCAACTCCCCTCCATCTCTACATCCCAGAGTGTTAGTTGAAGTGGTAGTAGTCCCCTCCTCTTCATCTCTACATCTCAGAGTGTTAGTTGAAGTGGTAGTAGTCCCCTCCCCTCCATCTCTACATCTCAGAGTGCTAGTTGAAGTGGTAGTAGTCCCCTCCTCTTCATCTCTACATCTCAGAGTGTTAGTTGAAGTGGTAGTAGTCCCCTCCCCTCCATCTCTCCATCCCAGAGTGTTAGTTGAAGTGGTAGTAGTCAACTCCCCTCCTCTCCATCTCTACATCTCAGAGTGTTAGTTGAAGTGGTAGTAGTCAACTCCCCTCCTCTCCATCTCTACATCCCAGAGTGTTAGTTGAAGTGGTAGTAGTCAACTCCCCTCCATCTCTACATCCCAGAGTGTTAGTTGAAGTGGTAGTAGTCCCCTCCTCTCCATCTCTACATCCCAGAGTGTTAGTTGAAGTGGTAGTAGTCCCCTCCTCTCCATCTCTACATCCCAGAGTGTTAGTTGAAGTGGTAGTAGTCAACTCCCCTCCTCTCCATCTCTACATCTCAGAGTGTTAGTTGAAGTGGTAGTAGTCCCCTCCTCTCCATCTCTCCATCCCAGAGTGTTAGTTGAAGTGGTAGTAGTCCCCTCCTCTCCATCTCTACATCCCAGAGTGTTAGTTGAAGTGGTAGTTGTCAACTCCCCTCCTCTCCATCTCTACATCTCAGAGTGTTAGTTGAAGTGGTAGTAGTCAACTCCTCTCCATCTCTACATCCCAGAGTGTTAGTTGAAGTGGTAGTAGTCAACTCCTCTCCATCTCTACATCCCAGAGTGTTAGTTGAAGTGGTAGTAGTCAACTCCTCTCCATCTCTACATCCCAGAGTGTTAGTTGAAGTGGTAGTAGTCAACTCCTCTCCATCTCTACATCCCAGAGTGTTAGTTGAAGTGGTAGTAGTCAACTCCTCTCCATCTCTACATCCCAGAGTGTTAGTTGAAGTGGTAGTAGTCAACTCCCCTCCTCTCCATCTCTACATCCCAGAGTGTTAGTTGAAGTGGTAGTAGTCCCCTCCTCTCCATCTCTACATCCCAGAGTGTTAGTTGAAGTGGTAGTAGTCAACTCCCCTCCTCTCCATCTCTACATCCCAGAGTGTTAGTTGAAGTGGTAGTAGTCAACTCCTCTCCATCTCTACATCCCAGAGTGTTAGTTGAAGTGGTAGTAGTCAACTCCACTCCTCTCCATCTCTCCATCCCAGAGTGTTAGTTGAAGTGGTAGTAGTCAACTCCTCTCCATCTCTACATCCCAGAGTGTTAGTTGAAGTGGTAGTAGTCAACTCCCCTCCTCTCCATCTCTACATCTCAGAGTGTTAGTTGAAGTGGTAGTAGTCAACTCCCCTCCTCTCCATCTCTACATCCCAGAGTGTTAGTTGAAGTGGTAGTAGTCAACTCCCTTCCTCTCCATCTCTACATCTCAGAGTGTTAGTTGAAGTGGTAGTAGTCAACTCCCTTCCTCTCCATCTCTACATCTCAGAGTGTTAGTTGAAGTGGTAGTAGTCAACTCCCCTCCTCTCCATCTCTACATCTCAGAGTGTTAGTTGAAGTGGTAGTAGTCCCCTCCTCTCCATCTCTACATCCCAGAGTGTTAGTTGAAGTGGTAGTAGTCAACTCCCCTCCTCTCCATCTCTACATCCCAGAGTGTTAGTTGAAGTGGTAGTAGTCAACTCCCTTCCTCTCCATCTCTACATCTCAGAGTGTTAGTTGAAGTGGTAGTAGTCAACTCCCCTCCTCTCCATCTCTACATCTCAGAGTGCTAGTGGAAGTGGTAGTAGTCAACTCCTCTCCATCTCTACATCCCAGAGTGTTAGTTGAAGTGGTAGTAGTCAACTCCTCTCCATCTCTACATCCCAGAGTGTTAGTTGAAGTGGTAGTAGTCAACTCCTCTCCATCTCTACATCCCAGAGTGTTAGTTGAAGTGGTAGTAGTCAACTCCTCTCCATCTCTACATCCCAGAGTGTTAGTTGAAGTGGTAGTAGTCAACTCCCTTCCTCTCCATCTCAGAGTGTTAGTTGAAGTGGTAGTAGTCCCCTCCTCTCCATCTCTCCATCCCAGAGTGTTAGTTGAAGTGGTAGTAGTCCCCTCCTCTCCATCTCTACATCCCAGAGTGTTAGTTGAAGTGGTAGTAGTCAACTCCTCTCCATCTCTACATCCCAGAGTGTTAGTTGAAGTGGTAGTAGTCAACTCCCCTCCTCTCCATCTCTACATCCCAGAGTGTTAGTTGAAGTGGTAGTAGTCAACTCCTCTCCATCTCTACATCTCAGAGTGGTAGTAGTCCCCTCCTCTCCACATCTCAGAGTGTTAGTTGAAGTGGTAGTAGTCAACTCCTTCTTCCAGATGGAGAGACTTCAGGTTTTCCTCAAACACTCCTCCGGTCATGTCCTGGGAGGACGAAATGACAGAACATGAAAAGAGTGAGAGTGAGGAGGAGATGCTGGTCATCGCTCTAATTATCACCAACGCCCATGGTCAGTCTCATACTTCCTGTCTGTGGGTGAGGTCACTTCCTGTTTTGAGTTATCTCTGGCATCTGATTGGTCAACAGTTAAAGAGATAAGGACCAGGGTTGGGGCCAATTCCAATTCATTTCCAGTCAATTCAGAAAGTAAAACCTAATTCAATTCCAGATGTTCATTGAAAATGTAATTTAAATGTAATTAAACCCAATCCGGTACTTGTAACATGTGGGTGTGTTTAACAAATTCATTGTGTGATTGGCTCCAGTTGTGTGTGTGTGTGTGTGTGTGAGAGAGAGATTGAGTCCAGGTCCCAGTGTCCTCTGACTGAATAATCACTGATTCCCATAATTGGCTAATTAGAAGCTCTGGGAGGCAGGGCCAGTCGATTAGCTGTCTGCAGCTCATTATTAGATAAACACAACATTAACTGTCTGTCTGCCTGGGCTGGCCAACAGAGTATGTGTGTGTGTGTGTGTTTTCTAAACCCAGAGGCAATTCAATTCCCCAGTTAAAGGATCACCAAATAACTTTTAGGAAGGGTTTATAACTGTTGAATATATATATTTATATTATACCCTGTCTGGTTGTTATATATTTATATTATACCCTGTCTGGTTGTTATATATTTATATTATACCCTGTCTGGTTGTTATATATTTATATTATACCCTGTCTGGTTGTTATATATTTATATTATACCCTGTCTGGTTGTTATATATTTATATTATACCCTGTCTGGTTGTTATATATTATACCCTGTCTGGTTGTTATATATTTATATTATACCCTGTCTGGTTGTTATATATTTATATTATACCCTGTCTGGTTGTTATATATTTATATTATACCCTGTCTGGTTGTTATATATTTATATTATACCCTGTCTGGTTGTTATATATTTATATTATACCCTGTCTGGTTGTTATATGTTTATATTATACCCTGTCTGGTTGTTATATATTTATATTATACCCTGTCTGGTTGTTATATATTTATATTATACCCTGTCTGGTTGTTATATATTTATATTATACCCTGTCTGGTTGTTATATATTTATATTATACCCTGTCTGGTTGTTATATATTATACCCTGTCTGGTTGTTATATATTAATATTATTCCCTGTCTGGTTGTTATATATTATACCCTGTCTGGTTGTTATATATTTATATTATACCCTGTCTGGTTGTTATATATTATACCCTGTCTGGTTGTTATATATTTATATTATACCCTGTCTGGTTGTTATATGTTTATATTATACCCTGTCTGGTTGTTATATATTAATATTATTCCCTGTCTGGTTGTTATATATTATACCCTGTCTGGTTGTTATATATTTATATTATACCCTGTCTGGTTGTTATATATTATACCCTGTCTGGTTGTTATATATTTATATTATACCCTGTCTGGTTGTTATATGTTTATATTATACCCTGTCTGGTTGTTATATATTTATATTATACCCTGTCTGGTTGTTATATATTTATATTATACCCTGTCTGGTTGTTATATATTTATATTATACCCTGTCTGGTTGTTATATATTTATATTATACCCTGTCTGGTTGTTATATATTTATATTATACCCTGTCTGGTTGTTATATATTTATATTATACCCTGTCTGGTTGTTATATATTTATATTATACCCTGTCTGGTTGTTATATATTTATATTATACCCTGTCTGGTTGTTATATATTTATATTATACCCTGTCTGGTTGTTATATATTTATATTATACCCTGTCTGGTTGTTATATGTTTATATTATACCCTGTCTGGTTGTTATATATTTATATTATACCCTGTCTGGTTGTTATATATTTATATTATACCCTGTCTGGTTGTTATATATTTATATTATACCCTGTCTGGTTGTTATATATTTATATTATACCCTGTCTGGTTGTTATATATTATACCCTGTCTGGTTGTTATATATATATATTATACCCTGTCTGGTTGTTATATATTTATATTATACCCTGTCTGGTTGTTATATATTTATATTATACCCTGTCTGGTTGTTATATATTTATATTATACCCTGTCTGGTTGTTATATATTTATATTATACCCTGTCTGGTTGTTATATATTTATATTATACCCTGTCTGGTTGTTATATATTTATATTATACCCTGTCTGGTTGTTATATATTATACCCTGTCTGGTTGTTATATATTTATATTATACCCTGTCTGGTTGTTATATATTTATATTATACCCTGTCTGGTTGTTATATATTTATATTATACCCTGTCTGGTTGTTATATATTAATATTATACCCTGTCTGGTTGTTATATATTAATATTATACCCTGTCTGGTTGTTATATATATATATATTATACCCTGTCTGGTTGTTATATATTTATATTATACCCTGTCTGGTTGTTATATATTTATATTATACCCTGTCTGGTTGTTATATATTAATATTATACCCTGTCTGGTTGTTATATGTTTATATTATACCCTGTCTGGTTGTTATATATTTATATTATACCCTGTCTGGTTGTTATATATTTATATTATACCCTGTCTGGTTGTTATATATTTATATTATACCCTGTCTGGTTGTTATATATTATACCCTGTCTGGTTGTTATATATTTATATTATACCCTGTCTGGTTGTTATATGTTTATATTATACCCTGTCTGGTTGTTATATATTTATATTATACCCTGTCTGGTTGTTACTAAGGCTTTATAACTGTTATATATTTATATTATACCCTGTCTGGTTGTTATATATTTATATTATACCCTGTCTGGTTGTTATATATATATATTATACCCTGTCTGGTTGTTATATATATTATATTATACCCTGTCTGGTTGTTATATATTATACCCTGTCTGGTTGTTATATATTTATATTATACCCTGTCTGGTTGTTATATATTTATATTATACCCTGTCTGGTTGTTATATATTATACCCTGTCTGGTTGTTATATATTTATATTATACCCTGTCTGGTTGTTATATATTTATATTATACCCTGTCTGGTTGTTATATATTATACCCTGTCTGGTTGTTATATATATATATTATACCCTGTCTGGTTGTTATATATTTATATTATACCCTGTCTGGTTGTTATATATTTATATTATACCCTGTCTGGTTGTTATATATTTATATTATACCCTGTCTGGTTGTTATATATTTATATTATACCCTGTCTGGTTGTTATATATTTATATTATACCCTGTCTGGTTGTTATATATTTATATTATACCCTGTCTGGTTGTTATATATTATACCCTGTCTGGTTGTTATATATTTATATTATACCCTGTCTGGTTGTTATATATTTATATTATACCCTGTCTGGTTGTTATATATTTATATTATACCCTGTCTGGTTGTTATATATTAATATTATACCCTGTCTGGTTGTTATATATTAATATTATACCCTGTCTGGTTGTTATATATATATATATTATACCCTGTCTGGTTGTTATATATTTATATTATACCCTGTCTGGTTGTTATATATTTATATTATACCCTGTCTGGTTGTTATATATTAATATTATACCCTGTCTGGTTGTTATATGTTTATATTATACCCTGTCTGGTTGTTATATATTTATATTATACCCTGTCTGGTTGTTATATATTTATATTATACCCTGTCTGGTTGTTATATATTTATATTATACCCTGTCTGGTTGTTATATATTATACCCTGTCTGGTTGTTATATATTTATATTATACCCTGTCTGGTTGTTATATGTTTATATTATACCCTGTCTGGTTGTTATATATTTATATTATACCCTGTCTGGTTGTTACTAAGGCTTTATAACTGTTATATATTTATATTATACCCTGTCTGGTTGTTATATATTTATATTATACCCTGTCTGGTTGTTATATATATATATTATACCCTGTCTGGTTGTTATATATATTATATTATACCCTGTCTGGTTGTTATATATTATACCCTGTCTGGTTGTTATATATTTATATTATACCCTGTCTGGTTGTTATATGTTTATATTATACCCTGTCTGGTTGTTATATATTTATATTATACCCTGTCTGGTTGTTATATATTTATATTATACCCTGTCTGGTTGTTATATATATATATTATACCCTGTCTGGTTGTTATATATTTATATTATACCCTGTCTGGTTGTTATATATTTATATTATACCCTGTCTGGTTGTTATATATTATACCCTGTCTGGTTGTTATATATTTATATTATACCCTGTCTGGTTGTTATATATTTATATTATACCCTGTCTGGTTGTTATATATTTATATTATACCCTGTCTGGTTGTTATATATATATATTATACCCTGTCTGGTTGTTATATATTTATATTATACCCTGTCTGGTTGTTATATATTTATATTATACCCTGTCTGGTTGTTATATATTTATATTATACCCTGTCTGGTTGTTATATGTTTATATTATACCCTGTCTGGTTGTTATATATTTATATTATACCCTGTCTGGTTGTTATATATTTATATTATACCCTGTCTGGTTGTTATATATTATACCCTGTCTGGTTGTTATATATTTATATTATACCCTGTCTGGTTGTTATATATTTATATTATACCCTGTCTGGTTGTTATATATTAATATTATTCCCTGTCTGGTTGTTATATATTATACCCTGTCTGGTTGTTATATATTTATATTATACCCTGTCTGGTTGTTATATATTTATATTATACCCTGTCTGGTTGTTATATATTTATATTATACCCTGTCTGGTTGTTATATGTTTATATTATACCCTGTCTGGTTGTTATATATTATATTATACCCTGTCTGGTTGTTATATATTTATATTATACCCTGTCTGGTTGTTATATATTTATATTATACCCTGTCTGGTTGTTATATATTATACCCTGTCTGGTTGTTATATATTTATATTATACCCTGTCTGGTTGTTATATATTTATATTATACCCTGTCTGGTTGTTATATATATATATTATACCCTGTCTGGTTGTTATATATATTATATTATACCCTGTCTGGTTGTTATATATTTATATTATACCCTGTCTGGTTGTTATATATTTATATTATACCCTGTCTGGTTGTTATATATTATACCCTGTCTGGTTGTTATATATTAATATTATTCCCTGTCTGGTTGTTATATATTATACACTGTCTGGTTGTTATATATTTATATTATACCCTGTCTGGTTGTTATATATTTATATTATACCCTGTCTGGTTGTTATATGTTTATATTATACCCTGTCTGGTTGTTATATATTTATATTATACCCTGTCTGGTTGTTATATATTTATATTATACCCTGTCTGGTTGTTATATATTAATATTATTCCCTGTCTGGTTGTTATATATTATACCCTGTCTGGTTGTTATATATTTATATTATACCCTGTCTGGTTGTTATATATTTATATTATACCCTGTCTGGTTGTTATATATATATATTATACCCTGTCTGGTTGTTATATATTTATATTATACCCTGTCTGGTTGTTATATATTTATATTATACCCTGTCTGGTTGTTATATATTAATATTATTCCCTGTCTGGTTGTTATATATTAATATTATTCCCTGTCTGGTTGTTATATATTTATATTATACCCTGTCTGGTTGTTATATATTATATTATACCCTGTCTGGTTGTTATATATTTATATTATACCCTGTCTGGTTGTTATATATTAATATTATTCCCTGTCTGGTTGTTATATATTATACCCTGTCTGGTTGTTATATATTTATATTATACCCTGTCTGGTTGTTATATATTAATATTATTCCCTGTCTGGTTGTTATATATTTATATTATACCCTGTCTGGTTGTTATATATATATATTATACCCTGTCTGGTTGTTATATATTTATATTATACCCTGTCTGGTTGTTATATATTAATATTATTCCCTGTCTGGTTGTTATATATTATATTATACCCTGTCTGGTTGTTATATATTTATATTATACCCTGTCTGGTTGTTATATATTTATATTATACCCTGTCTGGTTGTTATATATTTATATTATACCCTGTCTGGTTGTTATATGTTTATATTATACCCTGTCTGGTTGTTATATATTTATATTATACCCTGTCTGGTTGTTATATGTTTATATTATACCCTGTCTGGTTGTTATATGTTTATATTATACCCTGTCTGGTTGTTATATATTATACCCTGTCTGGTTGTTATATATTTATATTATACCCTGTCTGGTTGTTATATATTAATATTATTCCCTGTCTGGTTGTTATATATTATACCCTGTCTGGTTGTTATATATTTATATTATACCCTGTCTGGTTGTTATATATTATACCCTGTCTGGTTGTTATATATTTATATTATACCCTGTCTGGTTGTTATATATTTATATTATACCCTGTCTGGTTGTTATATGTTTATATTATACCCTGTCTGGTTGTTATATATTTATATTATACCCTGTCTGGTTGTTATATATTATACCCTGTCTGGTTGTTATATATTTATATTATACCCTGTCTGGTTGTTATATGTTTATATTATACCCTGTCTGGTTGTTATATATTTATATTATACCCTGTCTGGTTGTTATATATTTATATTATACCCTGTCTGGTTGTTATATATTTATATTATACCCTGTCTGGTTGTTATATATTTATATTATACCCTGTCTGGTTGTTATATATTTATATTATACCCTGTCTGGTTGTTATATATTTATATTATACCCTGTCTGGTTGTTATATATTTATATTATACCCTGTCTGGTTGTTATATATTTATATTATACCCTGTCTGGTTGTTATATATTTATATTATACCCTGTCTGGTTGTTATATATTTATATTATACCCTGTCTGGTTGTTATATATTTATATTATACCCTGTCTGGTTGTTATATATTAATATTATTCCCTGTCTGGTTGTGATATATATATATTATACCCTGTCTGGTTGTTATATATTATACCCTGTCTGGTTGTTATATATTTATATTATACCCTGTCTGGTTGTTATATATTTATATTATACCCTGTCTGGTTGTTATATATTTATATTATACCCTGTCTGGTTGTTATATATTTATATTATACCCTGTCTGGTTGTTATATATTTATATTATACCCTGTCTGGTTGTTATATATATATATTATACCCTGTCTGGTTGTTATATATTTATATTATACCCTGTCTGGTTGTTATATATTTATATTATACCCTGTCTGGTTGTTATATATTTATATTATACCCTGTCTGGTTGTTATATATTATACCCTGTCTGGTTGTTATATATATATATATATATTATACCCTGTCTGGTTGTTATATATTATACCCTGTCTGGTTGTTATATATTTATATTATACCCTGTCTGGTTGTTATATATTTATATTATATCCTGTCTGGTTGTTATATGTTTATATTATACCCTGTCTGGTTGTTATATATTTATATTATACCCTGTCTGGTTGTTATATATTTATATTATACCCTGTCTGGTTGTTATATATTTATATTATACCCTGTCTGGTTGTTATATATTTATATTATACCCTGTCTGGTTGTTATATATTATACCCTGTCTGGTTGTTATATATTTATATTATACCCTGTCTGGTTGTTATATATTTATATTATACCCTGTCTGGTTGTTATATATTTATATTATACCCTGTCTGGTTGTTATATATTATACCCTGTCTGGTTGTTATATATTTATATTATACCCTGTCTGGTTGTTATATATTTATATTATACCCTGTCTGGTTGTTATATATTTATATTATACCCTGTCTGGTTGTTACTAAGGCTTTATAACTGTTATATATTTATATTATACCCTGTCTGGTTGTTATATATTTATATTATACCCTGTCTGGTTGTTATATATTTATATTATACCCTGTCTGGTTGTTATATGTTTATATTATACCCTGTCTGGTTGTTATATATTTATATTATACCCTGTCTGGTTGTTATATATTTATATTATACCCTGTCTGGTTGTTATATATTTATATTATACCCTGTCTGGTTGTTATATGTTTATATTATACCCTGTCTGGTTGTTATATATTAATATTATACCCTGTCTGGTTGTTATATATTATACCCTGTCTGGTTGTTATATATTATACCCTGTCTGGTTGTTATATATATATATTATACCCTGTCTGGTTGTTATATATTTATATTATACCCTGTCTGGTTGTTATATGTTTATATTATACCCTGTCTGGTTGTTATATGTTTATATTATACCCTGTCTGGTTGTTATATGTTTATATTATACCCTGTCTGGTTGTTATATATTAATATTATACCCTGTCTGGTTGTTATATATTTATATTATACCCTGTCTGGTTGTTATATATTTATATTATACCCTGTCTGGTTGTTATATGTTTATATTATACCCTGTCTGGTTGTTATATGTTTATATTATACCCTGTCTGGTTGTTATATATTATACCCTGTCTGGTTGTTATATATTATACCCTGTCTGGTTGTTATATATTATACCCTGTCTGGTTGTTATATATTATACCCTGTCTGGTTGTTATATGTTTATATTATACCCTGTCTGGTTGTTATATATTATACCCTGTCTGGTTGTTATATATTTATATTATACCCTGTCTGGTTGTTATATATTTATATTATACCCTGTCTGGTTGTTATATATTTATATTATACCCTGTCTGGTTGTTATATATATATATATTATACCCTGTCTGGTTGTTATATATTTATATTATACCCTGTCTGGTTGTTATATATTTATATTATACCCTGTCTGGTTGTTATATATATATATTATACCCTGTCTGGTGGTTATATATTTATATTATACCCTGTCTGGTTGTTATATATTTATATTATACCCTGTCTGGTTGTTATATATTTATATTATACCCTGTCTGGTTGTTATATATTTATATTATACCCTGTCTGGTTGTTATATATATATATTATACCCTGTCTGGTTGTTATATATTATACCCTGTCTGGTTGTTATATATTTATATTATACCCTGTCTGGTTGTTATATATTTATATTATACCCTGTCTGGTTGTTATATATTTATATTATACCCTGTCTGGTTGTTATATATATATATTATACCCTGTCTGGTTGTTATATATTTATATTATACCCTGTCTGGTTGTTATATATATATATTATACCCTGTCTGGTTGTTATATATTATACCCTGTCTGGTTGTTATATATTTATATTATACCCTGTCTGGTTGTTATATATATATATTATACCCTGTCTGGTTGTTATATATTATACCCTGTCTGGTTGTTATATATTTATATTATACCCTGTCTGGTTGTTATATATATTATATTATACCCTGTCTGGTTGTTATATATATTATATTATACCCTGTCTGGTTGTTATATATTTATATTATACCCTGTCTGGTTGTTATATATTTATATTATACCCTGTCTGGTTGTTATATATTTATATTATACCCTGTCTGGTTGTTATATATTTATATTATACCCTGTCTGGTTGTTATATATTTATATTATACCCTGTCTGGTTGTTATATATATATATTATACCCTGTCTGGTTGTTATATATTATACCCTGTCTGGTTGTTATATATTTATATTATACCCTGTCTGGTTGTTATATATATTATATTATACCCTGTCTGGTTGTTATATATATTATATTATACCCTGTCTGGTTGTTATATATTTATATTATACCCTGTCTGGTTGTTATATATTTATATTATACCCTGTCTGGTTGTTATATATTTATATTATACCCTGTCTGGTTGTTATATATTTATATTATACCCTGTCTGGTTGTTATATATATATATTATACCCTGTCTGGTTGTTATATATTATACCCTGTCTGGTTGTTATATATTTATATTATACCCTGTCTGGTTGTTATATATTTATATTATACCCTGTCTGGTTGTTATATATTTATATTATACCCTGTCTGGTTGTTATATATTTATATTATACCCTGTCTGGTTGTTATATATTTATATTATACCCTGTCTGGTTGTTATATATTTATATTATACCCTGTCTGGTTGTTATATATATATATTATACCCTGTCTGGTTGTTATATATTATACCCTGTCTGGTTGTTATATATTTATATTATACCCTGTCTGGTTGTTATATATTTATATTATACCCTGTCTGGTTGTTATATATTTATATTATACCCTGTCTGGTTGTTATATATTTATATTATACCCTGTCTGGTTGTTATATATTTATATTATACCCTGTCTGGTTGTTATATATTTATATTATACCCTGTCTGGTTGTTATATATTTATATTATACCCTGTCTGGTTGTTATATATTTATATTATACCCTGTCTGGTTGTTATATATTTATATTATACCCTGTCTGGTTGTTATATATTTATATTATACCCTGTCTGGTTGTTATATATATTATATTATACCCTGTCTGGTTGTTATATATATTATATTATACCCTGTCTGGTTGTTATATATTTATATTATACCCTGTCTGGTTGTTATATATTTATATTATACCCTGTCTGGTTGTTATATATTTATATTATACCCTGTCTGGTTGTTATATATTTATATTATACCCTGTCTGGTTGTTATATATTTATATTATACCCTGTCTGGTTGTTATATATTTATATTATACCCTGTCTGGTTGTTATATATTATATTATACCCTGTCTGGTTGTTATATATATATATTATACCCTGTCTGGTTGTTATATATTATACCCTGTCTGGTTGTTATATATATATATTATACCCTGTCTGGTTGTTATATATTTATATTATACCCTGTCTGGTTGTTATATATTATACCCTGTCTGGTTGTTATATATTTATATTATACCCTGTCTGGTTGTTATATATTAATATTATTCCCTGTCTGGTTGTTATATATTATACCCTGTCTGGTTGTTATATATTTATATTATACCCTGTCTGGTTGTTATATATATTATATTATACCCTGTCTGGTTGTTATATATATTATATTATACCCTGTCTGGTTGTTATATATTTATATTATACCCTGTCTGGTTGTTATATATTTATATTATACCCTGTCTGGTTGTTATATATTTATATTATACCCTGTCTGGTTGTTATATATTTATATTATACCCTGTCTGGTTGTTATATATATATATTATACCCTGTCTGGTTGTTATATATTTATATTATACCCTGTCTGGTTGTTATATATATATATTATACCCTGTCTGGTTGTTATATATTTATATTATACCCTGTCTGGTTGTTATATATTTATATTATACCCTGTCTGGTTGTTATATATATATATTATACCCTGTCTGGTTGTTATATATATTATATTATACCCTGTCTGGTTGTTATATATATTATATTATACCCTGTCTGGTTGTTATATATTTATATTATACCCTGTCTGGTTGTTATATATTTATATTATACCCTGTCTGGTTGTTATATATTTATATTATACCCTGTCTGGTTGTTATATATTTATATTATACCCTGTCTGGTTGTTATATATTTATATTATACCCTGTCTGGTTGTTATATATTAATATTATACCCTGTCTGGTTGTTATATATTTATATTATACCCTGTCTGGTTGTTATATATTATACCCTGTCTGGTTGTTATATATTTATATTATACCCTGTCTGGTTGTTATATATTTATATTATACCCTGTCTGGTTGTTATATATTTATATTATACCCTGTCTGGTTGTTATATATTATACCCTGTCTGGTTGTTATATATTATACCCTGTCTGGTTGTTATATATTTATATTATACCCTGTCTGGTTGTTATATATTATACCCTGTCTGGTTGTTATATATTTATATTATACCCTGTCTGGTTGTTATATGTTTATATTATACCCTGTCTGGTTGTTATATATTTATATTATACCCTGTCTGGTTGTTATATATTTATATTATACCCTGTCTGGTTGTTATATGTTTATATTATACCCTGTCTGGTTGTTATATATTTATATTATACCCTGTCTGGTTGTTATATATTTATATTATACCCTGTCTGGTTGTTACTAAGGCTTTATAACTGTTATATATTTATATTATACCCTGTCTGGTTGTTATATATTATACCCTGTCTGGTTGTTATATATTTATATTATACCCTGTCTGGTTGTTATATATTTATATTATACCCTGTCTGGTTGTTACTAAGGCTTTATAACTGTTATATATTTATATTATACCCTGTCTGGTTGTTATATATTTATATTATACCCTGTCTGGTTGTTATATATTTATATTATACCCTGTCTGGTTGTTATATATATATATATTATACCCTGTCTGGTTGTTATATATTTATATTATACCCTGTCTGGTTGTTATATATTATACCCTGTCTGGTTGTTATATATTTATATTATACCCTGACTGGTTGTTATATATTTATATTATACCCTGTCTGGTTGTTATATATTTATATTATACCCTGTCTGGTTGTTACTAAGGCTTTATAACTGTTACATATTTATATTATACCCTGTCTGGTTGTTATATATTTATATTATACCCTGTCTGGTTGTTATATATTTATATTATACCCTGTCTGGTTGTTACTAAGGCTTTATAACTGTTATATATTTATATTATACCCTGTCTGGTTGTTATATATTTATATTATACCCTGTCTGGTTGTTATATATTTATATAAAACGCTGGTTAAAGAGGGTGTGTGAAGGTGAGCGCCGGTCAAAGTATCAGTGAGGTAAAAAAGATTGTTCTGCAGTCAAAGATCAGCAGGCTGTGTACGTGTGTGTACGTGTGTGTGTGTGTGTGTGTGTGTGTGTGTGTGTGTGTGTGCCAGGGCACACGCCCTAGCTCATTATACCATTAGCAGAGATTACCGACCTGGCGGAGATACGATCTGGAACAACGAACAACAGGACACACAGACGCACACACACTTTCTCCACTCACCAGCTTGACACAGATGATGTAGGGTGGAGAGGCATCTCTGTAGTGCAGTACAGGGATCTGAGGCTTGGGCCTCTCCTGGGAGGAAGACAGGAGGAACAACGAGGAGAGGAAAAGGACACAAACATAATAACATGGTTAGGACTTCTCCTCCTATGGTAGTTTGGTTCTAGAGTGTTGTGGTATCTATGGTAGTTTGGTTCTAGAGTGTTGTGGTATCTATGGTAGTTTGGTTCTAGAGTGTTGTAGTATCTATGGTAGTTTGGTTCTAGAGTGTTGTGGTATCTATGGTAGTTTGGTTCTAGAGTGTTGTGGTATCTATGGTAGTTTGGTTCTAGAGTGTTGTTGTATCTATGGTAGTTTGGTTCTAGAGTGTTGTGGTATCTATGGTAGTTTGGTTCTAGAGTGTTGTGGTATCTATGGTAGTTTGGTTCTAGAGTGTTGTGGTATCTATGGTAGTTTGGTTCTAGAGTGTTGTGGTATCTATGGTAGTTTGGTTCTAGAGTGTTGTGGTATCTATGGTAGTTTGGTTCTAGAGTGTTGTGGTATCTATGGTAGTTTGGTTCTAGAGTGTTGTGGTATCTATGGTAGTTTGGTTCTAGAGTGTTGTGGTATCTATGGTAGTTTGGTTCTAGAGTGTTGTGGTATCTATGGTAGTTTGATTCTAGAGTGTTGTGGTATCTATGGTAGTTTGGTTCTAGAGTGTTGTGGTATCTATGGTAGTTTGGTTCTAGAGTGTTGTGGTATCTATGGTAGTTTGGTTCTAGAGTGTTGTGGTATCTATGGTAGTTTGGTTCTAGAGTGTTGTGGTATCTATGGTTCTAAAGTGTTGTGGTATCTATGGTTCTAGAGTGTTGTGGTATCTATGATTCTAGAGTGTTGTGGTATCTATGGCAGTTTGGTTCTAAAGTGTTGTGGTATCTATGGTAGTTTGGTTCTAGAGTGTTGTGGTATCTATGGTAGTTTGGTTCTAGAGTGTTGTGGTATGTATGGTAGTTTGGCTCCAGAGTGTTGTGGTATCTATGGTAGTTTGGTTCTAGAGTGTTGTGGTATCTATGGTTCTAGAGTGTTGTGGTATCTAAAGGTTCTAGAGTGTTGTGTTATCTATGGTTCTAGAGTGTTGTGGTATCTATGGTAGTTTGGTTCTAGAGTGTTGTGGTATCTATGGTAGTTTGGCTCCAGTGTGTTGTGGTATCTATGGTAGTTTGGCTCCAGAGTGTTGTGGTATCTATGGTAGTTTGGCTCCAGAGTGTTGTGGTATCTATGGTAGTTTGGTTCTAGAGTGTTGTGGTATCTATGGTTCTAGAGTGTAGGGTCTCACCTTGGACTCCTCATAGGTGTAGAAGCCTTTGTTGATCTTATTCTCGTCCACGTCGCAGAACGCTCGAACCTGACCAACACACACACAAACCGCTGTTTGTAAATGTATGTACACACACTATTAAGGTCAACATCTGTCGTTCTGCCCCTGAGCAAGGCAGTTAACCCACTGTTCCCCGGGTGCTGAAGACGTGATGTCGATTAAGGCAGCCCCCCACACCTCTGATTCAGCCCCCCACACCTCTGATTCAGCCCCCCACACCTCTGATTCAGCCCCCCACACCTGGTGTATCAGTCAGTGTAACAGTAGATTGTGATCCACAACCCATTATGACCAGTTGGGACCAGCTGGCTCCTCCTACTACAGTGTCTCAACACAGAGTGTCCCAAAATGCATCCTATTCCCTATACAGTGCACTACTTTTGACCAAATCGGATCCTATTATTGCACTAAATGACAACAGCTCCGTGTTGTCATGATGGATCAGAGGACACAGCTCCATGTTGTCATGATGGATCAGAGGACACAGGATAAACAGCTCCATGTTGTCATGATGGATCAGAGGACACAGCTCCATGTTGTCATGATGGATCAGAGGACACAGGATAAACAGCTCCATGTTGTCATGACGGATCAGAGGACACAGGATAAACAGCTCCATGTTGTCATGATGGATCAGAGGACACAGCTCCATGTTGTCATGACGGATGAGAGGACACAGGATAAACAGCTCCATGTTGTCATGATGGATCAGAGGACACAGCTCCATGTTGTCATGATGGATCAGAGGACACAGGATAAACAGCTCCATGTTGTCATGATGGATCAGAGGACACAGGATAAACAGCTCCATGTTGTCATGATGGATCAGAGGACACAGGATAAACAGCTCCATGTTGTCATGATGGATCAGAGGACAGCTCCATGTTGTCATGATGGATCAGAGGACACAGGATAAACAGCTCCATGTTGTCATGATGGATCAGAGGACACAGCTCCATGTTGTCATGATGGATCAGAGGACACAGGATAAACAGCTCCATATTGTCATGATGGATCAGAGGACACAGGATAAACAGCTCCATGTTGTCATGATGGATCAGAGGACACAGCTCCATGTTGTCATGATGGATCAGAGGACACAGGATAAACAGCTCCATGTTGTCATGACGGATCAGAGGACACAGGATAAACAGCTCCATGTTGTCATGACGGATCAGAGGACAGCTCCATGTTGTCATGATGGATCAGAGGACACAGGATAAACAGCTCCATATTGTCATGATGGATCAGAGGACACAGGATAAACAGCTCCATGTTGTCATGATGGATCAGAGAACACAGCTCCATGTTGTCATGACAGATCAGAGGACACAGGATAAACAGCTCCATGTTGTCATGATGGATCAGAGAACACAGCTCCATGTTGTCATGACAGATCAGAGGACACAGGATAAACAGCTCCATGTTGTCATGACGGATGAGAGGACACAGGATAAACAGCTCCATGTTGTCATGATGGATCAGAGGACACAGGATCAACAGCTCCATGTTGTCATGACGGATCAGAGGACACAGGATAAACAGCTCCATGTTGTCATGACGGATCAGAGGACACAGGATAAACAGCTCCATGTTGTCATGACGGATCAGAGGACAGCTCCATGTTGTCATGATGGATCAGAGGACACAGGATAAACAGCTCCATATTGTCATGATGGATCAGAGGACACAGGATAAACAGCTCCATGTTGTCATGATGGATCAGAGGACACAGGATAAACAGCTCCATGTTGTCATGATGGATAGGAGGACACGGGATAAAGGATAATTGAACCTACAAACAGATCTAAGGTCAGCACTGTGTTCTGGGGAGGAGGGTCACCTGATCCAGAGAGTCAGAGAGTATTGACTGTGGAAGATGCAACCTAATTGGCTATTGAGAGTTTTGTTAACCTCTCCTGATTGGCTATTAAGTGTTGCATAACCTTTTGCGATTGGCTGTTGAAAAGGTACATACCTTCTTCTGATTGGAGGAACTGAGGCAGCGGTATAGTTTCCGGCCCTGTTTCCCAGCATTCCATATGGTGAAGGATTCCCATTGGTTGATAACTCTCTCCTGGAGGAAGGCCACACGGAGGTTCCAAATGGTTTCCCTGGAGACCGGAGGACAGAGGAGGAGTTACAGACATGGACCACACACACACACCTAGAACAACAGCCTGATAGTTATCATATGGAGACATTAGTGAGCTCTTCCTCTGATGTGATGGTTTGACTAAAACACTGGGCCTCCATGACAAACAACCCTAATCCACCACCGTAAACCATGGTTCTAGTCAAATACACACACACAGGTGTACACACACGCACATATTCACACACACACACACACATCAATTAAACACATACACACACACACCAAATACACTGTGCATGGGTGGTCCCCATATTGCTTCCTTTAGCAGTTTCACTGATGCTTTGATTTAGGGGGACCTAGATTAACACATAGAAATATATACAAACACACACACACACACACACACACACACACACGATATGTAATCGTAGAGGGATTGACTCAGAAGTGTGAAGTGTCTGGAGAGTTAAGATGGTAGAAAAGAGAAACAGAGAGAGTGAGAGACAGAGGGAGAAGTTAAGTGAGAGATAACAGATGGAGCTGGAAGTAAGACTGATAGACAAATAGAAAGAGAAAGGAGGGGGAGGAGAGGGAGGAGAGAGGGAGGAGAGGGAGGAGAGAGGGAGGAGAGAGGGAAGAGAGGGAGGAGAGGGAGGAGAGAGGGAGGAGAGAGGGAAGAGAGAGAGGGAAGAGAGAGGGAGGAGAGAGGGAAGAGAGAGGGAAGAGAGGGAGGAGAGAGGGAGGAGAGGAGAGAGGGAAGAGAGAGGGAAGAGAGAGGGAAGAGAGAGGGAAGAGAGAGGGAAGAGAGAGGGAGGAGAGAGGGAGGAGAAGAAGTGAGAGATAACAGAAGGAGCTGGAAATAAGACTAGATAGACAAATAGAAAGAGAAAGGAGAGGGAGGAGAGGGAAGAGAGAGGGAGGAGAGAGGGAAGAGAGGGAGGAGAGAGGGAGGAGAGAGGGAAGAGAGGGAGGAGAGAGGGAGGAGAGAGGGAAGAGAGGGAGGAGAGAGAGAGGGAAGAGAGAGGGAGGAGAGAGGGAAGAGAGAGGGAAGAGAGGGAGGAGAGAGGGAGGAGAGGAGAGAGGGAAGAGAGAGGGAAGAGAGAGGGAAGAGAGGTAGGAGAGAGGGAGGAGAAGAAGTTAAGTGAGAGATAACAGGAGCTGGAAATAAGACTAGATAGATAAATAGAAAGAGAAAGGAGAGGGAGGAGAGAGGAGAGAGGGAAGAGAGAGGGAAGAGAGAGAGAAGAGAGAGAGAATAGAAGAGGGAGGAGAGAGGGAGGAGAGGAGAGAGGGAGGAGAGAGGGAGGAGAGAGGGAAGAGAGGAGAGAGGGAGGAGAGAGGGAGGAGAGGAGAGAGGGAGGAGAGAGGGGAAAAGGGAGGAGAGAGGGAGATAAGTTAAGTGAGAGATAACAGAAGGAGCTGGAAATAAGATTGATAGACAAATAGAAAGAGAAAGGAGAGGGAGGAGAGAGGGAAGAGAGAGGGAAGAGAGAGGGAAGAGAGAGGGAGGAGAGAGGGAGGAGAGAGGGAAGAGAGGAGAGAGGGAGGAGAGAGGGAAGAGAGAGGGAAGAGAGAGGGAAGAGAGGGAGGAGAGAGGGAGGGAGGAGAGAGGGAAGAGAGGGAGGAGAGGGAGGAGAGAGGGAGGAGAGAGGGAAGAGAGAGAGGGAAGAGAGAGGGAGGAGAGAGGGAAGAGAGGATGATTTGTGAAGGAGTAGATGGTGACAGCGCGTCAACAAGGTTAGATATACGATGGACAGATGGAAGGAAGGAAGGAAGGAGTGAAAACAGGAACGAGGGGATGAGAGGGAGGAGGTTATGAGGGAGGAGGTTATGAGGGAAGGGAAGGAGAGGTCTTCCCTATCAGAGTATTTACAGAAACAGGCTTTCCGCTTCGCGTGTCCTACGTGTGTGTGTCGCTATAGAGGTTGGAAAGGGCAACACACACACACGCACACACACACGCACACACGCGAGGCTAGGGAATTCCAGAGCTGAGTGTGTGTGTCCAGGGATGAGGCTCAGGAAGGGGTCAGCTGAACAGCTGTGTGTAGCTGGAGGACATGTTGTGTGTGTGTGTGTGTGAGTGTGTGTGTGTGTGTGTGTGTGTGTGTAAGCGTGGCTGTGTGTGCATGTCTTACTCCAGGACAGAGTGTGTAGCAGCTTGTTGATGGTAGCGGTAGACTAGTAAACACTGGTCCACTCTGACCACACCTCCTCCCTGACCAACACTCTGATAGAACCACAACAGATCCTCTGGAACTCCCTGGAGAGGAGAGATGAGAGAGGAGAGGACAGGAGAGGAGAGAGAGGAGAGGACAGGAGAGGAGAGATGAGAGAGGAGAGGAGAGAGAGGAGAGGACAGGAGAGGAGAGATGAGAGAGGAGAGGACAGGAGAGGAGAGAAGAAGAGGACAGTAGAGAAGAAGAGAAAAGAGGACAGGAGAGAAGAAGAGGACAGGAGAGAAGAAGAGGACAGGAGAGAAGAAGAGAGAAGAGGACAGGAGAGAAGAAGAGGACAGGAGAGAAGAAGAGGACAGGAGAGAAGAAGAGAGAAGAGGACAGGAAAGAAGAAGAGGACAGGAAAGAAGAAGAGGACAGGAAAGAAGAGAGTAGAGGACAGGAGAGAAGACAGGAGAGAAGAATAGAGAAGAGGACAGGAGAGAAGAAGAGGACAGGAGAGAAGAAGAGAGAAGAGGACAGGAGAGAAGAAGACAGGAGAGAAGAATAGAGAAGAGGACAGGAAAGAAGAAGAGGACAGGAAAGAAGAGAGAAGAGGACAGAAGAGAAGACAGGAGAGAAGAATAGAGAAGAGGACAGGAAAGAAGAAGAGGACAGGAAAGAAGAGAGAAGAGGACAGGAGAGAAGACAGGAGAGAAGAAGAGAAGAGGACAGGAGAGAAGAAGAGAAGAGGAGAGGAGAGAAGAAGAGGACAGGAGAGAAGAAGAGAGCGGAAAGAGGGTGATGAGGGAGGAGGTGGTAGAGAAGGGAAGAGTGAGGTCACACATTATTCAAATGGATTTGTGCTCTAACGTTGGACAAATTAGAGGAGTCCTCATGCAGTCTTGTGCTTGCACTTCTTGACCCCTAACCCCTGAGCACACCTGAAAGGGAAGTCCCCCCTTGAAAGACTGGGTGGACCCACTGTTCAAATCAATCAAATCTGCATAAGTGGTCGGTTTTAGATTCTAAATTTGACTTGCGTGGACAGCTTTTAGGGGTGGAGTCTCACCTTGCCGCCCTCGTCAAAGGTTCCGACCCGCTGGAACCAATCCCTGGAGCAGAACCATGTTGGCATGATGACCGTAGGGCCGTGAGAGGTGTACACCTGAGAGAGGGGAGACACACACACACACTCAGCGGCGCCGGACTGCTTGAGGATCCAGTGACTAGACAGCAGTGAGATATCAACACCCTGCTAGAGAGACTAGAGAGCAGTGAGATATCAACACCCTGCTAGAGAGAGACTAGAGAGCAGTGAGATATCAACACCCTGCTAGAGAGACTAGAGAGCAGTGAGATATCAACACCCTGTTAGAGATACTAGAGAGCAGTGAGATATCAACACCCTGCTAGAGAGACTAGAGAGCAGTGAGATATCAACACCCTGCTAGAGAGAGACTAGAGAGCAGTGAGATATCAACACCCTGCTAGAGAGACTAGAGAGCAGTGAGATATCAACACCCCGTTAGAGAGACTAGAGAGCAGTGAGATATCAACACCCTGCTAGAGAGAGACTAGAGAGCAGTGAGATATCAACACCCTGCTAGAGAGACTAGACAGCAGTGAGATATCAACACCCTGCTAGAGTGACTAGACAGCAGTGAGATATCAACACCCTGCTAGAGAGACTAGAGAGCAGTGAGATATCAACACCCTGCTAGAGAGACTAGAGAGCAGTGAGATATCAACACCCTGCTAGAGAGAGACTAGAGAGCAGTGAGATATCAACACCCTGCTAGAGAGACTAGAGAGCAGTGAGATATCAACACCCTGCTAGAGAGAGACTAGAGAGCAGTGAGATATCAACACCCTGCTAGAGAGAGACTAGAGAGCAGTGAGATATCAACACCCTGCT
The DNA here is from genome assembly GCF_057628025.1 of Oncorhynchus mykiss. Lineage (NCBI taxonomy): Eukaryota > Metazoa > Chordata > Actinopteri > Salmoniformes > Salmonidae > Oncorhynchus > Oncorhynchus mykiss. Next base: position 12,351,840 of record NC_143034.1, read on the forward strand.
AGAGAGACTAGAGAGCAGTGAGATATCAACACCCTGCTAGAGAGATACTAGAGAGCAGTGAGATATCAACACCCTGCTAGAGAGAGACTAGAGAGCAGTGAGATATCAACACCCTGCTAGAGAGAGACTAGAGAGCAGTGAGATATCAACACCCTGCTAGAGAGAGACTAGAGAGCAGTGAGATATCAACACCCTGCTAGAGAGACTAGAGAGCAGTGAGATATCAACACCCTGCTAGAGAGACTAGAGAGCAGTGAGATATCAACACCCTGCTAGAGAGACTAGAGAGCAGTGAGATATCAACACCCTGCTAGAGAGACTAGAGAGCAGTGAGATATCAACACCCTGCTAGAGAGACTAGAGAGCAGTGAGATATCAACACCCTGCTAGAGATACTAGAGAGCAGTGAGATATCAACACCCTGCTAGAGATACTAGAGAGCAGTGAGATATCAACACCATGCTAGAGATACTAGAGAGCAGTGAGATATCAACACCCTGCTAGAGAGAGAGACTAGAGAGCAGTGAGATATCAACACCCTGCTAGAGAGACTAGAGAGCAGTGAGATATCAACACCCTGCTAGAGAGACTAGAGAGCAGTGAGATATCAACACCCTGCTAGAGAGAGACTAGAGAGCAGTGAGATATCAACACCCTGCTAGAGAGACTAGAGAGCAGTGAGATATCAACACCCTGCTAGAGATACTAGAGAGCAGTGAGATATCAACACCCTGCTAGAGAGAGACTTGAGAGCAGTGAGATATCAACACCCTGCTAGAGATACTAGAGAGCAGTGAGATATCAACACCCTGCTAGAGAGACTAGAGAGCAGTGAGATATCAACACCCTGCTAGAGAGACTAGAGAGCAGTGAGATATCAACACCCTGCTAGAGAGCAGTGAGATATCAACACCCTGCTAGAGAGCAGTGAGATATCAACACCCTGCTAGAGAGACAAGAGAGTAGTGAGATATCAACACCCTGCTAGAGAGCAGTGAGATATCAACACCCTGCTAGAGAGCAGTGAGATATCAACACCCTGCTAGAGAGCAGTGAGATATCAACACCCTGCTAGAGAGACTAGAGAACAGTGAGATATCAACACCCTGCTAGAGAGAGACTAGAGAGCAGTGAGATATCAACACCCTGCTAGAGAGACTAGAGAGCAGTGAGATATCAACACCCTGCTAGAGATAGAGAGCAGTGAGATATCAACACCCTGTTAGAGATACTAGAGAGCAGTGAGATATCAACACCCTGCTAGAGAGACTAGAGAGCAGTGAGATATCAACACCCTGTTAGAGATACTAGAGAGCAGTGAGATATCAACACCCTGCTAGAGAGACTAGAGAGCAGTGAGATATCAACACCCTGTTAGAGATACTAGAGAGCAGTGAGATATCAACACCCTGCTAGAGAAACTAGAGAGCAGTGAGATATCAACACCCTGTTAGAGATACTAGAGAGCAGTGAGATATCAACACCCTGTTAGAGATACTAGAGAGCAGTGAGATATCAACACCCTGCTAGAGATACTAGAGAGCAGTGAGATATCAACACCCTGCTAGAGATACTAGAGAGCAGTGAGATATCAACACCCTGTTAGAGATACTAGAGAGCAGTGAGATATCAACACCCTGCTAGAGAGACTAGAGAGCAGTGAGATATCAACACCCTGCTAGAGAGATACTAGAGAGCAGTGAGATATCAACACCCTGCTAGAGAGATACTAGAGGGCAGTGAGATATCAACACCCTGCTAGAGAGACTAGAGAGCAGTGAGATATCAACACCCTGCTAGAGAGAGACTAGAGAGCAGTGAGATATCAACACCCTGATAGAGAGAGACTAGAGAGCAGTGAGATATCAACACCCTGTTAGAGATACTAGAGAGCAGTGAGATATCAACACCCTGTTAGAGATACTAGAGAGCAGTGAGATATCAACACCCTGTTAGAGATACTAGAGAGCAGTGAGATATCAACACCCTGTTAGAGATACTAGAGAGCAGTGAGATATCAACACCCTGCTAGAGAGACTAGAGAGCAGTGAGATATCAACACCCTGCTAGAGAGAGACTAGAGAGCAGTGAGATATCAACACCCTGCTAGAGAGAGACTAGAGAGCAGTGAGATATCAACACCCTGCTAGAGAGAGACTAGAGAGCAGTGAGATATCAACACCCTGTTAGAGATACTAGAGAGCAGTGAGATATCAACACCCTGTTAGAGATACTAGAGAGCAGTGAGATATCAACACCCTGTTAGAGATACTAGAGAGCAGTGAGATATCAACACCCTGTTAGAGATACTAGAGAGCAGTGAGATATCAACACCCTGCTAGAGAGACTAGAGAGCAGTGAGATATCAACACCCTGTTAGAGATACTAGAGAGCAGTGAGATATCAACACCCTGCTAGAGATACTAGAGAGCAGTGAGATATCAACACCCTGCTAGAGATACTAGAGAGCAGTGAGATATCAACACCCTGCTAGAGAGACTAGAGAGCAGTGAGATATCAACACCCTGCTAGAGATACTAGAGAGCAATGAGATATCAACACCCTGCTAGAGATACTAGAGAGCAGTGAGATATCAACACCATGCTAGAGATACTAGAGAGCAGTGAGATATCAACACCCTGCTAGAGATACTAGAGAGCAGTGAGATATCAACACCCTGCTAGAGAGACTAGAGAGCAGTGAGATATCAACACCCTGCTAGAGATACTAGAGAGCAGTGAGATATCAACACCCTGCTAGAGAGACTAGAGAGCAGTGAGATATCAACACCCTGCTAGAGATACTAGAGAGCAGTGAGATATCAACACCCTGCTAGAGATACTAGAGAGCAGTGAGATATCAACACCCTGCTAGAGATACTAGAGAGCAGTGAGATATCAACACCCTGCTAGAGATACTAGAGAGCAGTGAGATATCAACACCCTGCTAGAGATACTAGAGAGCAGTGAGATATCAACACCCTGCTAGAGAGACTAGAGAGCTCTCTCTCTCATCTCTCTCTCTCTCATAAAATATTATACTTGTGTATATATTTGTTCTATTTGACAACTTCATTATTTCATTCCGAGTCATCATCTCATCCCCATAGAGCTGCTGCCTGTGCTGTCTGACAAAATCACTATTTTAGTAGTTCTTAAGATTTTTGTAACTGCTGAATACCAACAACTATCAATCACTTGGATCATGTATTGTCAGGTAGAGACACCTCTCACAGCAACAGCTCTCGATCCCTCGTCTTCTGTCTCTTCCCACACAGACCGGGCAAGAGGGCTTATGGTCATTGTAGTTAATGACCACGTTTTCTGCGCTAAACAATGTCGAATATTGGCCTGTAGGAAACGACAACAACACACAGTTCAGGATTCATCTGATTTCATCTCTAGAGAAACACATTGAACATTTAGTCAATTAGATGTTTAAAAACGGTTAATCACTCAGCATTTCTCCCAGCTGGTGTTCCAGTCTGACTCTGGTCCAGCTCACTAATCAACAACCTTCCCATTGCTTCCCCCACTACTGTTCTCTGGGACTATCCCACATCACTGATCTCCATTAGAGATGCAACTGGAGGAACACATCTGGACGGGCAGCTGAATACTATAGAATCTGAAGAGAGTGAGAGAGTGAGTGAGTGAGTGAGTGAGTGAGTGAGTGAGTGAGTGAGTGAGTGAGAGAGAGAGAGTGTGTGTGTGAGTGTGTGAGTGTGAGTGTGTGTGAGTGAGTGTGTGTGTGAGTGAGAGAGTGAGTGTGTCCCACCTTATATCCACTCTCTCTAAACCTAAATTCCAACATTTGCATTTAGCAAATGTCAGCGGTTCAAGATGATATTCTTTTGTTGAGAAAGTTGTGACAGTCATACTGAGAGAGAGAACGAGGGAGTGACAGAGAGGAGAGGAGAGAGAACGTTGAGAAAGTTGTGACAGTCATACTGAGAGAGAGAACGAGGGAGTGACAGAGAAGAGAGGAGAGAGAACGTTGAGAAAGTTGTGACAGTCATACTGAGAGAGAGAACGAGGGAGTGACAGAGAAGAGAGGAGAGAGAACGTTGAGAAAGTTGTGACAGTCATACTGAGAGAGAGAACGAGGGAGTGACAGAGAGGAGAGGAGAGAGAACGTTGAGAAAGTTGTGACAGTCATACTGAGAGAGAGAACGAGGGAGTGACCGAGAGGAGAGGAGAGAGAACGAGGGAGTGACCGAGAGGAGAGGAGAGAGAACGAGGGAGTGACAGAGAGGAGAGAGAACGATGAAGTGACCGAGAGGAGAGGAGAGAGAACGAGGGAGTGACAAAGAGGAGAGGAGAGAGAACGAGGGAGTGACAGAGAGGAGAGGAGAGAGAACGAGGGAGTGACAGAGAGGAGAGGAGAGAGAACGAGGGAGTGACAGAGAGGAGAGGAGAGAGAACGAGGGAGTGACCGAGAGGAGAGGAGAGAGAACGAGGGAGTGACAGAGAGGAGAGAGAACGATGAAGTGACCGAGAGGAGAGGAGAGAGAACGAGGAAGTGACAAAGAGGAGAGGAGAGAGAACGAGGGAGTGACAGAGAGGAGAGGAGAGAGAACGAGGGAGTGACAGAGAGGAGAGGAGAGAGAACGAGGGAGTGACAGAGAGGAGAGGAGAGAGAACGTTGAGAAAGTTGTGACAGTTATACTGAGAGAGAGAACGAGGGAGTGACCGAGAGGAGAGGAGAGAGAACGAGGGAGTGACAGAGAGGAGAGGAGAGAGAACGAGGGAGTGACAGAGAGGAGAGGAGAGAGAACGAGGGAGAGACAGAGAGGAGAGGAGAGAGAACGAGGGAGAGACAGAGAGGAGAGGAGAGAGAACGTTGAGAAAGTTGTTACAGTCATACTGAGAAAGAGAACGAGGGAGTGACAGAGAGGAGAGGAGAGAGAACGAGGGAGTGACAGAGAGGAGAGGAGAGAGAACGTTGAGAAAGTTGTGACAGTTATACTGAGAGAGAGAACGAGGGAGTGACAGAGAGGAGAGGAGAGAGAACGTTGAGAAAGTTGTGACAGTTATACTGAGAGAGAGAACGAGGGAGTGACCGAGAGGAGAGGAGAGAGAACGTTGAGAAAGTTGTGACAGTTATACTGAGAGAGAGAACGAGGGAGAGAGAAAGGAAAAGACAAAGGCTAGATAGACAGATAGCAATGTGGTGACGTGTTCACAGTGGGGGAGTTGTAGTGTGTAGTTATGGAACAGCCATATCTAATGTCCTTCAGCTGAACACTGTGTTTCTAATCATATCTTCAACTCAGAAAGAACAGACTCCACAGGCTAGAGAACACACACGCACACACACACGCACACGGAATTAAAACAAGCAGCACCTTAGATAAACCTAGGAGAGAGAGAGAGAGAGAGGGTAGAGAGGTAGAGAGGAGAGAGGTGGAGAGAGGAAGAGAGAGAGGGGAGAGAGGTAGAGAGAGGGGAGAGAGGAGAGAGGGGAGAGAGGTAGAGGAAGAGAGGTAGAGAGGAAGAGAGGAGAGGTAGAGAGAGAGGAGGGGAGAGGAAGAGAGAGAGGGGAGAGAGGTAGAGAGGAAGAAATGAGAGGTAGGGAGAGAGGGGAGAGGTAGAGACAAGGAGGGGAGAGGAGGAGAGAGGTAGAGAGAGACAAGGAGGGGAGAGGATGAGAGAGAGAGGTAGAGACAAGGAGGGGAGAGGAGGAAAGAGGTCTAGAGAGAGGAGGAGAGAGGTAGAGACAAGGAGGGGAGAGGAGGAGAGAGAGAGGTAGAGACAAGGAGGGGAGAGGAGGAGAGAGAGGGAGAGAGAGAAAGAAAGGAGAGAGGGAAAGAAGGAGTAGAGGGTTACTGAGGGGTTAGATTACTCATACAAAGGGAAGGAGAAATAGAACAAGTGTGAGGGAGAGGGAGAGAGAGGGAGAGAGAGAGGGAGAGAGAGAGGGAGCGAGAGAGGGACAGAGAGAGAGAGAGAGAGAGAGGGATATAGACAGAGAGAGAGAAAGAGAGAGTGAGAAAGAAAGAAAGACAGAGAAAGAGAGAAACTCATATGTAGAGATAATCACCACACCAACAGAACCTGCTTCCATTCTGGCCCATGAAATTCAATACCATAGAAATATATTTACTAGGAATGTCTGCAAAAGAATTCTGCAGGCCGTGTGTGTGTGCGTCTGTACAGTGTGTGTCTGTACAGTGTGTGTGTGTGTGTGTACACAGTGTGTGTGTGTGTCTACACGTGGACCAGCCAGGCAAAATCCAGGTCAGTTGTATTCAGTTGTACTGAATCAGAGCTATACTTTCCTCTCCCTGAGTCAGAGCTGAATCACAGAGCTTGACTTTCCTCTCCCTGAGTTAGAGCTGAATCACAGAGCTATACTTTCCTCTCCCTGAGTTAGAGCTGAATCACAGAGCTTGACTTTACTCTCCCTGAGTTAGAGCTGAATCACAGAGCTTGACTTTCCTCTCCCTGAGTTAGAGCTGAATCACAGAGCTCCACTTTCCTCTCCCTGAGTTAGAGCTGAATCACAGAGCTCCACTTTCCTCTCCCTGAGTTAGAGCTGAATCACAGAGCTCCACTTTCCTCTCCCTGAGTTAGAGCTGAATCACAGAGCTCTACTTTCCACTCAAGTATTTAGAATTGCAAAATTCAGCCAACTTTCAGAAAGGTTTTCCAGAAATCCTGGTTGGAAGATGAATATTCTCTCCTGATTCCGGGAATCTTCCAAGTGGGATCTTTGGAAAAGCTGGGAATTTTGCGCGATACCAGCCCATCCTAAAGCCGGGAGTCATCACTCTCTCAGTCACACACACAAATGTAGGTCAAATAATTCTGGAATTTTACATAAGTGGTCCTCCTGCTTCCTCTGGTGTGTGTGTGTGTGTGTGTGTGTATATAGAAACTGCAGGCTCCATCCTGTTTCCATCAGACCTGGCCACTGCCTGGCATGCGACCCCCACATACACACACATCCTGAGTGTGTGTTACCTGGGTGCTGAGTTGATCCTGGCTGATGTTGTTGATCCAGCGTGTGTAGCGCTCAGTAGATCCCTCTGGATCCCTGCGGACCTGACAGCCAATCAACTGAGAGAAACACAGACACAAACACAGACTCTTAGTGATCTACTAGATACATGTGATCAACACAGACAGACACTCGCACACAAACAAACCACACTGATCACATATGATGTATGGAAGAGACAAAGAGAGAGGGCTAGAGAGAGAGAAAGAGGGCTGGAGAGAGACAGAAAGACAAAGAGAGCGAGAGAGACAGACAAAGAGAGACCGACAGAGCGAGAGAGACAGAGAGAAACACACCAAGAGAGATATAGAGACAAAGAGAGAGGGGGGTTAGAAAGGATAGAGAGAGAGGGGGGGTTAGAAAGGATAGAGAGAGGGGGGGGGTTAGAAAGGATAGAGAGCGAGAGAGGGGGGTTAGAAAGGATAGAGAGCGAGAGAGGGGGGTTAGAAAGGATAGAGAGCGAGAGAGGGGGGTTAGAAAGGATAGAGAGAGAGGGGGGGTTAGAAAGGATAGAGAGAGAGGGGGGGTTAGAAAGGATAGAGAGAGAGGGGGGGTAGAAAGGATAGAGAGAGAGGGGGGGTTAGAAAGGATAGAGAGAGAGAGGGGGGTTAGAAAGGATAGAGAGAGAGGGGGGGTTAGAAAGGATAGAGAGAGAGGGGGGGGTTAGAAAGGATAGAGAGAGAGGGGGGGGTTAGAAAGGATAGAGATAGAGGGGGGTTAGAAAGGATAGAGAGAGGGGGGGGTTAGAAAGGATAGAGAGAGAGGGGGGGTTAGAAAGGAAAGAGAGCGAGAGAGGGGGGTAGAAAGGATAGAGAGAGAGGGGGGGTTAGAAAGGATAGAGAGAGGGGGGGTTAGAAAGGATAGAGAGAGAGGGGGGGGTTAGAAAGGATAGAGAGAGAGGGGGGGTAGAAAGGATAGAGAGAGAGGGGGGTTAGAAAGGATAGAGAGAGAGGGGGGTAGAAAGGATAGAGAGAGAGGGGGGGTTAGAAAGGATAGAGAGAGAGGGGGGGTTAGAAAGGATAGAGAGAGAGGGGGGTTAGAAAGGATAGAGAGAGAGGGGGGGTTAGAAAGGATAGAGAGAGAGGGGGGGTTAGAAAGGATAGAGAGAGAGGGGGGGTTAGAAAGGATAGAGAGAGAGAGGGGGTTAGAAAGGATAGAGAGAGGGGGGGTTAGAAAGGATAGAGAGAGGGGGGGGTTAGAAAGGATAGAGAGAGAGGGGGGTTAGAAAGGATAGAGAGAGAGAGGGGGTTAGAATGGAGAGAGAGAGAGGGGGGTTAGAAAGGATAGAGAGAGAGGGGGGTTAGAAAGGATAGAGAGAGAGGGGGGTTAGAAAGGATAGAGAGAGAGGGGGGTTAGAAAGGATAGAGAGAGAGAGGGGGGTTGGAAAGGATAGAGAGAGAGGGGGGTTAGAAAGGATAGAGAGAGAGAGGGGGTAGAAAGGATAGAGAGAGGGGGGTTAGAAAGGATAGAGAGAGAGAGAGGGGGTAGAAAGGATAGAGAGAGAGGGGGGTTAGAAGGGATAGAGAGAGAGAGGGGTTAGAAAGGATAGAGAGAGAGAGGGGGGTTAGAAAGGATAGAGAGAGAGAGGGGGTTAGAAAGGATAGAGAGAGAGAGGGGGGTTAGAAAGGATATAGAGAGAGAGGGGGGGTAGAAAGGATAGAGAGAGAGGGGGGTTAGAAGGGATAGAGAGAGAGAGGGGTTAGAAAGGATAGAGAGAGAGAGGGGGGTTAGAAAGGATAGAGAGAGAGAGGGGTTAGAAAGGATAGAGAGAGAGAGGGGGTTAGAAAGGATAGAGAGAGAGGGGGGGTTAGAAAGGATAGAGAGAGAGGGGGGGTAGAAAGGATAGAGAGAGAGGGGGGGGGTAGAAAGGATAGAGAGAGAGGGGGGGTAGAAAGGATGGTAGAGGAATAGAGGAATGATCTACCAGACAGATGGAGAGGAATGATCTACCAGACAGATGATCTACCAGACAGATGGAGAGGAATGATCTACCAGACAGATGATCTACCAGACAGATGGAGAGGAATGATCTACCAGACAGATGATCTACCAGACAGACGGAGAGGAATGATCTACCAGACAGATGATCTACCAGACAGACGGAGAGGAATGATCTACCAGACAGATGGAGAGGAATGATCTACCAGACAGATGGAGGGGAATGATCTACCAGACAGATGGAGAGGAATGATCTACCAGACAGATGGAGAGGAATGATCTACCAGACAGATGGAGAGGAATGATCTACCAGACAGATGGAGAGGAATGATCTACCAGACAGATGGAGAGGAATGATCTACCAGACAGATGGAGAGGAATGATCTACCAGACAGAGAGGAATGATCTACCAGACAGATGATCTACCAGACAGACGGAGAGGAATGATCTACCAGACAGAGGAATGATCTACCAGACAGATGATCTACCAGACAGAGAGGAATGATCTACCAGACAGATGATCTACCAGACAGATGATCTACCAGACAGAGAGGAATGATCTACCAGACAGATGATCTACCAGACAGATGATCTACCAGACAGAGAGGAATGATCTACCAGACAGATGATCTACCAGACAGATGATCTACCAGACAGAGAGGAATGATCTACCAGACAGATGATCTACCAGACAGATGATCTACCAGACAGAGAGGAATGATCTACCAGACAGATGATCTACCATACAGATGGAGAGGAATGATCTACAACCCTAAAGTGAACCCATATTATTATTCCTCATAGCTGAACCAATCCCGCTCATTTCCTCTCTACACCCTGTCTGCTGCACACCCACACAGTTCAAAGGGCAAATAAGCAGAGAAAACCACATGGCCTTACTTCCCTTTTTCCCCATTCACTCTCTCTGTCTCTCTATTATCTCTCTGTCTCTCTATTATCTCTCTGTCATCTCTCTCTATTATCTCTCGGTCCCTCTCTCTCTAGCCCCCCCCCCCCCCCATCTCCTGCAGCTCTCCCTCACCTACTACACATGACCCCCTAACCTTTAACCTGTAATCCCACAGCTCACACTGAGACACACCTTAATACACACCCACCCACACCACTCTACCAGAAACACGACCCCAGTGCACAGGACAGAAGGAATGTGGGGAACTCCGGACACACAGAATGTTAAAGTTTTCCTGTCTGTTATGATCATTTAGAGGAGACAGGGAGAGCAGGAGGGAGAGAGGGAGGGGGAGATGGAGATAGAGGGAGGGAGAGAGAGAGGGACGAAGGGGAGAGAGAGGGACGAAGGGGAGGGAGAGGGAGGGACAGGGAGGGAGGGAGATGGAGAGAGAGAGGGAGGGAGATGGAGAGAGAGGGGAAGGGAGGGAGATGGAGAGAGAGGGGAAGGGAGGGAGAGAGGGAAGGAGGAGATGGAGAGAGAGAGGGAGGGAGGGAGATGGAGAGGGGAGGAGGAGATGGAGAGAGGGAGATGGAGAGAGGGAGGAGATGAGGAGATGGAGAGTGGGAGGGAGGAGAGGAAGAGAGGATGGGAGGAGATGGAGAGAGGCAGGGAGGATAAGGAGAAAGAGCGGGAGGAGATGGATGGAGATATGGAGGGAGGAAATGGAGAGGAGGGAGGAGATGGATGGAGATATGGAGGGAGGAAATGGATAGGAGGGAAGAGATGGATGGAGATATGGAGGGAGGAGATGGACAGAGGGAGGGATAACTCATCAGACTAGAGCTGTACTCCCTGGGCTCTAGACAGACAGTAGTGCTGACAGAGGTAGAGAGGGAGGGATAACTCCTCAGACTAGAGCTGTACTCCCTGGGCTCTAGAGGGAGGGATAACTCCTCAGACTAGAGCTGTACTCCCTGGGCTCTAGAGGGAGGGATAACTCATCAGACTAGAGCTGTACTCCCTGAACTCTAGACAGACAGTAGTACTTACAGAGGTAGAGAGGGAGGGATAACTCCTCAGACTAGAGCTGTACTCCCTGGGCTCTAGAGGGAGGGATAACTCATCAGACTAGAGCTGTACTCCCTGGGCTCTAGAGGGAGGGATAACTCATCAGACTAGAGCTGTACTCCCTGAACTCTAGACAGACAGTAGTACTTACAGAGGTAGAGAGGGAGGGATAACTCCTCAGACTAGAGCTGTACTCCCTGAACTCTAGACAGACAGTAGTACTTACAGAGGTAGAGAGGGAGGGATAACTCATCAGACTAGAGCTGTACTCCCTGAACTCTAGAGGGAGGGATAACTCCTCAGACTAGAGCTGTACTCCCTGGGCTCTAGAGGGAGGGATAACTCATCAGACTAGAGCTGTACTCCCTGGGCTCTAGACAGACAGTAGTGCTGACAGAGGTAGAGAGGGAGGGATAACTCCTCAGACTAGAGCTGTACTCCCTGGGCTCTAGAGGGAGGGATAACTCATCAGACTAGAGCTGTACTCCCTGGGCTCTAGAGGGAGGGATAACTCATCAGACTAGAGCTGTACTCCCTGAACTCTAGACAGACAGTAGTGCTGACAGAGGTAGAGAGGGAGGGATAACTCCTCAGACTAGAGCTGTACTCCCTGGGCTCTAGAGGGAGGGATAACTCATCAGACTAGAGCTGTACTCCCTGGGCTCTAGAGGGAGGGATAACTCATCAGACTAGAGCTGTACTCCCTGAACTCTAGACAGACAGTAGTACTTACAGAGGTAGAGAGGGAGGGATAACTCATCAGACTAGAGCTGTACTCCCTGAACTCTAGACAGACAGTAGTACTTACAGAGGTAGAGAGGGAGGGATAACTCATCAGACTAGAGCTGTACTCCCTGAACTCTAGACAGACAGTAGTACTTACAGAGGTAGAGTTGAAGAGGCAGGTCTCGTATTGGAGATGTATTCGCTGAGGCATCATCACATCATCCTGGAACACAAAGTTACAGTTAGCATTCTCTCTCTCTCACACACATAGTTACAGTTAGCATTCTCTCTCTCACACACACATAGTTACAGTTAGCATGCTCTCTCTCTCACACACACAGTTACAGTTAGCATTCTCTCTCTCTCACACACATAGTTACAGTTAGCATTCTCTCTCTCTCACACACATAGTTACAGTTAGCATTCTCTCTCTCTCACACACATAGTTACAGTTAGCATTCTCTCTCTCTCACACACATAGTTACAGTTAGCATGCTCTCTCTCTCACACACACAGTTACAGTTAGCATTCTCTCTCTCTCACACACATAGTTACAGTTAGCATTCTCTCTCTCTCACACACATAGTTACAGTTAGCATTCTCTCTCTCTCACACACACTGTTACAGTTAGCATTCTCTCTCTCACACACATAGTTACAGTTAGCATTCTCTCTCTCTCACACACACTGTTACAGTTAGCATTATCTCTCTCACACACACAGTTACAGTTACCATGCTCTCTCTCTCACACACAAGGTTAGCTAACTCTCTCACAAACATTTCAAGGCGTGTTGATGGGTTTAACAGTGTGTTTGTTATGACTAGAGCACTCCGGGAGGTCGCAACCTTCAGAGAGGATCTAAACAGACATGTTCAGAATCAACACTTACACACACATCAGACATAACACACCAGAGAGGTGGAAAGAGAGAGAGACAGAGAGAGAGAGAGACAGAGACAGAGACAGAGAGAGAGAGAGAGACAGAGACAGAGACAGAGAGAGAGAGAGAGAGAGAGACAGAGAGAGACAGAGAGAGAGAGAGAGAGAGAGAGAGAGACAGAGAGAGAGAGAGACATAGAGACAGAGATGCAGAGAGACAGAGAGAGAGAGAGACAGAGAGACAGAGAGAGACAGAGAGACAGAGAGACAGAGAGAGACAGAGAGAGAGAGAGAGACAGGGAGAGAGAGACAGAGAGAGACAGAGAGACAGAGAGACAGAGAGAGAGAGAGAGAGAGACAGAGAGAGAGACAGAGAGAGACAGAGAGAGAGAGAGAGAGAGAGAGAGAGAGAGACAGAGAGAGAGACAGAGATACAGAGAGACAGAGAGACAGAGAGAGACAGAGAGGTGGAAAGAGAGAGAGACAGAGAGAGAGACAGAGAGAGAGAGAGAGAGAGAGAGAGACACAGAGACAGAGACAGAGACAGAGACAGACAGACAGAGACAGAGAGAGAGAGAGAGAGAGAGAGAGAGAGACAGAGAGAGAGACAGAGAGACATAGAGAGAGAGAGACATAGAGAGAGAGAGAGAGAGAGACAGAGACAGAGAGAGAGAGACAGAGAGAGAGACAGAGAGAGACAGACAGAGAGACAGAGAGAGAGACAGAGAGAGAGACAGAGAGAGAGAGAGAGACAGAGAGAGAGACAGAGAGAGAGACAGAGAGAGAGACAGAGAGACAGAGAGAGAGAGAGAGAGAGAGAGAGAGAGACAGAGACAGAGAGACAGGTGGAAAGAGAGAGAGACAGAGACAGAGAGACAGAGAGACAGAGAGAGAGACAGAGAGAGACAGAGACAGAGAGAGAGAGAGAGAGAACCAGAAAAGAGGGTCTACTATACAAATTGATGGAAAGTGGTGTTGGGGGGAAAAACATATGACATTATGAAACCCATGTACACAAACAACAAATGTGAGATTTTTCTTCCCACAGGGTCGTGGGGTGAGACAGGGATGCAGCTTAAGCCCCACCCTCTTCAACATATATATCAACGAATTGGCGCGGGCACTAGAACAGTCTGCAGCACCCGGCCTCACCCTACTAGAATCTGAAGTCAAATGTCTGCTGTTTGCTGATGATCTGGTGCTTCTGTCACCAACCAAGGAGGGCCTACAGCAGCACCTAGATCTTCTGCACAGATTCTGTCAGACCTGGGCCCTGACAGTAAATCTCAGTAAGACATAATACTGTTTTAAAAAAGGTCCAATCACCAGGACCACAAATACAAATTCCACCTAGACACTGTTGCCCTAGAGCACACAGAAAACGATACATACCTCGGCCTAAACATCAGCGCCACAGGTAACTTCCACAAAGCTGTGAACGATCTGAGAGACAAGGCAAGAAGGGCCTCCTACACCATCAAAAGGAAAATAAAATTCAACATACCATTTAGGATCTGGCTAAAAATACTTGAATCAGTCATAGAGCCCATTGCCCTTTATGGTTGTGAGGTCTGTGGTCCGCTCACCAACCAAGACTTCACAAAATGGGACAAACACCAAATGGAGTTCTAATTCCACAACAACTGTTAAACCACATCAGGAGGCCAAGAGTAGCTGCCCTTTCATTGAACTGTGACCCTGAGAGACTGTGGTGTTTCTATAGCAGTGTACATGTGATGGGAGAGTCTGTCAATCAAACGCCCACCCTGATAGACATCATCATGATATCATTCTGTTTCTATAGCAGTGAACATGTGATGGGAGAGTCTGTCAATCAAACGCCCACCCTGATAGACATCATGATATCATTCTGTTTCTATAGCAGTGTACATGTGATGGGAGAGTCTGTCAATCAAACGCCCACCCTGATAGACATCATCATGATGTCATTCTGCCAGGTGGACGACTTTACAGTCAACATTTAACTGGGAAGGTTTTTGGAGGAAGCCTTTAGGAATGACTGTTTCTGCACGCTGACTGTTTCTGCACGCTGACTGTTTCTGCACGCTGACTGTTTCTATGCGCTGACTGTTTCTGCACGCCGACTGTTTCTGCACGCCGACTGTTTCTGCACGCCGACTGTTTCTGCACGCCGACTGTTTCTGCACGCCGACTGTTTCTGCACGCCGACTGTTTCTGCGCGCCGACTGTTTCTGCACGCCGACTGTTTCTGCACGCCGACTGTTTCTGCACGCCGACTGTTTCTGCACGCCGACTGTTTCTGCACGCCGACTGTTTCTGCACGCCGACTGTTTCTGCACGCCGACTGTTTCTGCACGCCGACTGTTTCTGCACGCCGACTGTTTCTGCACGCTGACTGTTTCTGCACGCCGACTGTTTCCGCACGCCGACTGTTTCCGCACGCCGACTGTTTCCGCACGCCGACTGTTTCTGCACGCTGACTGGCTACACAGAAACAGGCAAACAGAAACAGGCTACACAGAAACAGGCAAACAGAAACAGGCAAACAGAAACAGGCACACAGAAACAGGCACACAGAAACAGGCACACAGAAACAGGCACACAGAAACAGGCACACAGAAACAGGCACACAGAAACAGGCGTTACTTCTTCATGAAACAGGAATCCCTGCTGCATTCTCTTCATGGATTATGAGAAACGAATTCAACTTAACTACTATTCTAATAAGCTCAATACATTTAACTTCCTGTTCTCAGTCCAGAGGCTCAGCCAATCATTTCGATGTGAGACACCCCACCCCCAAAAAATGTTTTCACTTCGGATCTGCCCGACTCATTCTATTAAACTCTGAGAGGGCGGAGAGGATAATATTTAGAGAGATACTGAACTCTATTTGACCATTTAATTATATTTCTAGAGGAACGGTCTGATTTTATCACCGTTCTCTTTCAACTCTGTTTCAGCCCAGTCGGGATAAGAAAGAGTCTCATTTCAGGAATTATGCTTTTTTTGGGGCACAGAACAGCCCCAGGCATCTTAGACACACACACACACACACACACACACACACACACACACACACACACACACACGGCGGGGGCCAGAACTCGTGACTATAATTCAGTTCCATATTTTGTATTTTTTGTGCGTCACAAGACAGAGCATATCCGAGTGTGTGTGTGTGTGTGTGTGTGCGTGCGATGTCCCTGGCTGCGATGTCTCTCTCTGGTTAGTGCTTTGGTTCTCTTGCTCTCAGATGTGCGCCAATGGAATGGCCTGAAATGCAAAAACTCCGCCCACCTCTGGCACCGGGCCACGAAAAACAAACTCGCTCATTGACACCGGTAACATGCAGTGGAGCTTAGGCTCATTTAGCAATTACTAAGTGTAACACACACACACAAACACACACTCTAACACAAACACTCACACAGACTGGAGTCTCAGTCCTCATGTTATACTGACAGCTCTGTCAAACATTTACTCTGATACAGTACCCACCTGTTATTTGGCCTGTGTGTGTGTGTGTGTGTGTGTGTGTGTGTGTGTGTGTGTGTGTGAGTGTTGTACTAAACGTGGCCCAGATGTGTCAGACAGCAGCAGCTAGAGCATGACGATGACTCCCTCCAGACCTCTAACACACACACACACACACACACACTTACTTTATCACTCCACCTCTCTCTCCCACATACTGACACACACATTATCCCACAGACAAACACACAGGAGACAGGTTAACATAAACACGTTGTGTTGTGACTCACAGCGTCCTGAAAGCAGAGGTACTTTCCTGAGCTCTGAGACACAGCCTGGTTCTTGGCATGACCCACTGGAGGAGAGGAGATCAACATGGGGCCTGTTACAATACACACACACCTAGCATACACACACCTCGCTTACACACACACCTAGCATACACACACCTCGCTTACACACACAAACACCTCGCATACACACACACCTCGCATACACACACACACCTCGCATACACACAAACACACCTCGCACACACACACACACACACACACACCTCGCTTACACACACACCTCGCATACACACACACACACACACACACACCTCGCATACACACACACACACACCTCGCTTACACACACAAACACCTCGCATACACACACACCTCGCATACACACACACACCTCGCATACACACACACACCTCGCTCACACACCTCACACACACACACCTCGCTTACACACACACCTCGCATACACACACACACACACACACCTCGCATACACACACACACACACCCACACACCTCGCTCACACACTTCACACACACACACACCTCGCACACACACACACACACACAGACACCTTGCGTTCGTACACTTACCTCCCCTGGGTTGGGCGGAGTCATGGCCAGAGATCACCATGGAAACACCTCTCCTTTCCAGCCTCTCCCTCCATCCCTCCACTATCGCTCTGGAACCATCCTGACACACACACAACACATACACGCACGTATGTAACTCACAGTGCTGTAGCATTAGTAGTACTGCAGTAGTACTATAGTAGTATTCAATAACTCACAGTGCTGTAGCATTAGTAGTACTGCAGTAGTACTATAGTGGTATTCTGATAATTTACATTGCTGTAGTATTGGTAGTACTGTAGTAGTACTGTAGTAGTATTCTGATACTGCATTGTCGGAACTAGAAGCACAAGCATTTCGCTACACTCGCATTAACATCTGCTAACCATGTGTATGTGACAAATAAAATGTGATTTGATTCGATTTGATAACTCACAGTGCGGTAGTATTATTAGTACTGTAGTAGTATTCTAGTAACTCACAGTGCGGTAGTATTAGTAGTACTGTAGTAGTACTATAGTAGTATTCTAGTAACTCACAGTGCAGCAGTATGAGTAGTACTGTAGTAGTACTATAGTAACTCACAGTGCAGTAGTATGAGTAGTACTGTAGAAGTACTGTAGTAGTACTATAGTAGTATTCTAGTAACTCACAGTGCGGTAGTATTAGTAGTACTGTAGTAGTACTGTAGTAGTACTATAGTAACTCACAGTGCGGTAGTATTAGTAGTACTGCAGTAGTACTGCAGTAGTATTCTAGTAACTCACAGTGCTGGCATCATCGTAGACAGACAGTTCCATAGAGCCAGTGTAGTCCTGGTCCTCAATCCCCTGCAGACACTCATCCAGCCAGCAGGAGGCGTTATGCACTGGTATGACTATAGACTAGAGACAGACAGGAGGGGTTATACACTGGTATGACTATAGACTAGAGACAGGAGGGGTTATACACTGGTAGGACTATAGACTAGAGACAGGAGGAGGGGTTATACACTGGTATGACTAGAGACAGGAGGAGGGGTTATACACTGGTATGACTATAGACTAGAGACAGACAGGAGGGGTTATACACTGGTATGACTAGAGACAGGAGGGGATATACACTGGTATGACTATAGACAGGAAGGGATATACACTGGTATGACTATAGACTAGAGACAGGAGGAGGAGTTATACACTGGTATGACTATAGACTAGAGACAGGAGGGGTTATACACTGGTATGACTATAGACAGGAGGGGTTATACACTGGTATGACTATAGACTAGAGACAGGAGGAGGGGTTATACACTGGTATTACTATAGACAGGAGGAGGAGTTATACACTGGTATGACTATAGATTAGAGACAGGAGGAGGGGTTATACACTGGTATTACTATAGACAGGAGGAGGAGTTATACACTGGTATGACTATAGATTAGAGACAGGAGGAGGGGTTATACACTGGTATGACTACAGACTAGAGACAGGAGGGGTTATACACTGGCATGACTATAGATTAGAGACAGGAGGAGGGGTTATACACTGGCATGACTATAGATTAGAGACAGGAGGGGTTATACACTGGTATGACTAGATTAGAGACAGGAGGGGTTATACACTGACATAACTATAGATTAGAGACAGGAGGGGTTATACACTGGCATGACTATAGATTAGAGACAGGAGGGGTTATACACTGGTATGACTATAGATTAGAGACAGGAGGAGGGGTTATACACTGGTATTACTATAGATTAGAGACAGGAGGAGGGGTTATACACTGGCATGACTATAGATTAGAGACAGGAGGGGTTATACACTGGTATGACTATAGATTAGAGACAGGAGGAGGGGTTATACACTGGTATGACTATAGATTAGAGACAGGAGGAGGGGTTATACACTGGTATTACTATAGACAGGAGGAGGGGTTATACACTGGTATGACTATAGATTAGAGACAGGAGGGGTTATACACTGGCATGACCATAGATTAGAGACAGGAGGAGGGGTTATACACTGGTATGACTAGAGACAGGAGGAGGAGTTATACACTGGTATGACTATAGATTAGAGACAGGAGGGGTTATACACTGGCATGACTATAGATTAGAGACAGGAGGAGGGGTTATACACTGGTATTACTATAGACAGGAGGAGGAGTTATACACTGGTATGACTATAGATTAGAGACAGGAGGAGTTATACACTGGTATTACTATAGACAGGAGGAGGAGTTATACACTGGCATGACTATAGATTAGAGACAGGAGGGGTTATACACTGGTATGACTACAGACTAGAGACAGGAGGAGGGGTTATACACTGGTATGACTATAGATTAGAGACAGGAGGGGTTATACACTGGCATGACTATAGACTAGAGACAGACAGGAGGGGTTATACACTGGTATGACTAGAGACAGGAGGAGGAGTTATACACTGGTATGACTATAGATTAGAGACAGGAGGGGTTATACACTGGCATGACTATAGATTAGAGACAGGAGGAGGGGTTATACACTGGTATGACTAGAGACAGGAGGAGGAGTTATACACTGGTATGACTATAGATTAGAGACAGGAGGGGTTATACACTGGCATGACTATAGATTAGAGACAGGAGGGGTTATACACTGGTATGACTACAGACTAGAGACAGGAGGAGGGGTTATACACTGGTATGACTATAGATTAGAGACAGGAGGGGTTATACACTGGTATGACTACAGACTAGAGACAGGAGGAGGGGTTATACACTGGTAGGACTATAGACTAGAGACAGGAGGAGGGGTTATACACTGGTATGACTATAGACAGGAGGAGGAGTTATACACTGGTATGACTATAGATTAGAGACAGGAGGGGTTATACACTGGTATTACTATAGATTAGAGACAGGAGGGGTTATACACTGGTATTACTATAGACAGGAGGAGGAGTTATACACTGGTATGACTATAGATTAGAGACAGGAGGGGTTATACACTGGTATTACTATAGACAGGAGGAGGAGTTATACACTGGTATGACTATAGATTAGAGACAGGAGGGGTTATACACTGGCATGACTATAGATTAGAGAGACATTGTGTCAAGTCGGCTAGTTAATTAATATTAGCCAACGTGCAAACAGGCACCAACCAGGTGTGCTGCCACAAAGTAAACAAAAACGATCTGCAATTGCAACATCATTATACATTCTTCACATGAGCTTGTTTTACTCCAATGTTTGTCAGCATTGTAAATGTAAACAAACACTGTATAGCGTTAAAACATGCTTAAAGCTATAATGTGTATATCTTGGATGGTCAGTCCTTGCATCCAAAGCTCTGTCCATGAATTGGAGTGGTTACATTTTTCCAGGCTCGGCCCTCAGAATTTTTACAAAAACAGAGGCTTTGTTATTGTTTCTACTCCGGATTGACAGACTGGTACATGCTCCATCCGGTCTGGTTATCTGGGCCAGTGAAATGTTCTCTCCTGGACAAACAGAGGAAACCATGTTGGTTCTGGGTTGTTGCCGAGATTAGTGATATGTCACCTACCACCTCCACGGCCCTGCTTGCCTTCCCCCCTCCACCTCCGACCGACCCATCCTGCGCGCACACCCCCTTGCAGAGCCTCTTGGCGGGGAGAGAGTCGGCCTTCTGCCCGTTGGGATGCTCCAGTGAACAGGTACTCATCTGAACAAACAAGGAAGACACGATAAAAACACGCTTTTTTTTGCCGAAAACTGGCTAGCGGATTGGAAAGAATGAACGTCGACGGAGAAAGCACACGTGGGATATTTACAGTGATATCTGCTCTTATGACTTTGCATTAAGATGTTACACTCGTTCTCGAGTGAGCTGCTTTTCATTTGAGTTGTAAAACAACACCAAAATACATTCAAATTTGCTCTCGAAACTTGCCTGGAAGATAGCAGCTCCACTTCCGCAAACAAAGACGATAAATCGCTCATTGGTCGGTTTAAAACGCGGACAAGCTTCTGATTCGCTGTTTTCAATGTTAGTCACACATGACGCAGATTTATTGACGTTCGCTTGGTCACGCCCACTTCCCCAGTACAAACAGCAGATAAGAATAATTTACAGTCGCCTAGCAACGCAACTATATTACGTTTTAACAGTAAAACAACATCTTATTTTCTTAGGTATTTGTCTTAAAACTGCATTGTTGATTAAGGGCTTGTAGGTAAGCATTTCACTGTAAGGTCTAAACCTGTTGTATTCAGCGCATGTGACAAATACAATGTGATTTGATATGAAATGCTCAGTGTGTGTTGATATCGTCCCGTGTCACGTTTAAACAGGCTCATGTCCCCTTCCCATTGGAGCCCAATGCAGTTTCTTTGTCCAAGAACAACATGGTTCCTATATGCTGTCTGTCTCATTTAATTTGACCGGTAAAATCCATCTATTTGACAGACCAGGTGATTCCGTAGTGAAGTATCAAGTTTTAATGTCACGTGCACAAGTACGGGGAAATGCCCTTTCTTGCAGCTCTAACCCCAACCATGCAGTAATCAATAACAATGTAATATTAACAACAATAAGGAAGAACAAAAACACAAGAGATAACAGAATAAGAATAGGAATAGGTGGGAGCGGGTAGTGTCAGCTGAGATGGATTCTGAGTGTGAAGCGTACCAAGACTTGGGATCACAGCTGGGGGATAAGAAACAGACGCTGAGTTATGATTCACTACGGTAGACACACACATCTGTTTTCAACGAGAGAGAGAGAGAGATAGAGTGCGTGACCTCACCACTGTCAAGTGAGGGGGAGAAAGAGAGTTGTGAGACCTGTTTTAGTGTGCCCTGTTAGGCAGTGTACTGAACTCTGTGATAGTTTCCCCCTCATATAAATTCCTGTGGTCTGGTCCAAAGGAAACATAACTTAGATAGTATTAGGGAGTATGTGCTCGTATAGGAGGGACTGGTGAGGTATGGTCCCGTGTGACTCAGTTGGCAGGCTCGTATAGGAGGGACTGGTGAGGTATGGTCCCGTGTGACTCAGTTGGCAGGCTCCTACAGGAGGGACTGGTGAGGTATGGTCCCGTGTGACTCAGTTGGCAGGCTCCTACAGGAGGGACTGGTGAGGTATGGTCCCGTGTGACTCAGTTGGCAGGCTCGTATAGGAGGGACTGGTGAGGTATGGTCCCGTGTGACTCAGTTGGCAGGCTCCTACAGGAGGGACTGGTGAGGTATGGTCCCGTGTGACTCAGTTGGCAGACTCGTACAGGAGGGACTGGTGAGGTATGGTCCCGTGTGACTCAGTTGGCAGGCTCCTACAGGAGGGACTGGTGAGGTATGGTCCCGTGTGACTCAGTTGGCAGGCTCCTACAGGAGGGACTGGTGAGGTATGGTCCCGTGTGACTCAGTTGGCAGGCTCCTACAGGAGGGACTGGTGAGGTATGGTCCCGTGTGACTCAGTTGGCAGGCTCGTACAGGAGGGACTGGTGAGGTATGGTCCCGTGTGACTCAGTTGGCAGGCTCGTATAGGAGGGACTGGTGAGGTATGGTCCCGTGTGACTCAGTTGGCAGGCTCGTACAGGAGGGACTGGTGAGGTATGGTCCCGTGTGACTCAGTTGGCAGGCTCGTACAGGAGGGACTGGTGAGGTATGGTCCCGTGTGACTCAGTTGGCAGGTTCGTACAGGAGGGACTGGTGAGGTATGGTCCCGTGTGACTCAGTTGGCAGGCTCCTACAGGAGGGACTGGTGAGGTATGGTCCCGTGTGACTCCGTTGGCAGGCTCGTACAGGAGGGATTGGTGAGATATGGTCCCGTGTGACTCAGTTGGCAGGCTCGTACAGGAGGGACTGGTGAGGTATGGTCCCGTGTGACTCCGTTGGCAGGAGGGATTGGTGAGATATGGTCCCGTGTGACTCAGTTGGCAGGCTCGTACAGGAGGGACTGGTGAGGTATGGTCCCGTGCGACTCAGTTGGCAGGCTCGTACAGGAGGGACTGGTGAGGTATGGTCCCGTGTGACTCAGTTGGCAGGCTCGTACAGGAGGGACTGGTGAGGTATGGTCCCGTGTGACTCAGTTGGCAGGCTCGTATAGGAGGGACTGGTGAGGTATGGTCCCGTGTGACTCAGTTGGCAGGGCATGGCACTTGCAATACCAGGGCTGTGAGTTTGATTCAGACGGGGGACCAGTATGAAAATGTATGCACTAAGTACTGTAAGTCACTATGGATAAGAGTGTCTACTAAAATGGTATGAGAGACTGTTGCACACTAGCACACATGCTGGGAATTGAGGGCTGAATGAAAGCAGAGTCCTTGGTCTGAGATCAAACCACAGCAAACTGTAATTGCTTTCGGGTTTGTGCCCTGAGGTGTATTCATTCGTGCAAACCGTAGAGAAACGTTTTGCAATGAAAACAAACATTTCTTATTGGACAAGTGCTGAACGTGGCCTGACTTCAGGGTCCAATTCTAACAGGAAGTAGTTTAGAGACGACTCCTGCTGCCTTCGCTCAATTAGCACTCAGCTTTCTGCACGACCTTCCTTTCATCGTGTGTGTGTGTGTGTGTGTGTGTGTGTGGCAGTGCTGCAGCGGTCCTAATGGTTTCCACATTGGGAGAAGGACTTGGTCGGCCATCTTGGTAATTCTCTTTATCACTCCTTAGTGGTTCATTGACCAGACGACTGACACTCCTACAGCCATACATATGGAAACACTTCTCCCTGTGTGTGATCTCATAGAATAATTAGCAATCAAGCACAGATCTGTATTTTTCTCCCTGTAACTTAAAAAGCCAGTTGATTGATACTCTTTTTACATCTGCACATCTCTCATTTTAAGAGGAGAGAGAAATGTGAGCAATAGAGAGAGAGATGTGTGTGGGAGAGAGAGAGAGAGAGAGAGCGAGAGAGAGAGAGAGAGAGAGAGAGAGGTAAGCCAGATGTGTCGTCACCATGTGTTGTCTTTGTAACCAGACCAGTCTGCTCTGTAAACAGAGTCATAATATTATTAATCTCACCAGGCTACCAGAGCTCAGGGCTAAAACTATACTGACCAATCAGAAAGAGATAAATACCTATACATACCTGCTCTTTATCTCCACCTCTCTCTCTGTGTCTCCCTCTGTCTCTCTCTCGCTCTGTGTCTCTCCGTCTCCCTCTCTCTCGCTCTGTGTCTCTCTCTCCCCCTGTCCGAGACAGAAAGGGTCACAGAGGGAGAAAGGGAAAGAGCAGAGAGGGAAAGGCCTGTAGAGAAAGCGGTAGACTGTTAGTACCGACCCAAAGGAAGAGGTCAGATCCATGTTGACTCCACTGTTAGTACCGACCCAAAGGAAGAGGTCAGATCCATGTTGACTCTACTGCTTCCCACAGTTGTGTCAAGTTGGCTGAATGTTCTGCGGGTGCTGGACCATTCTGTTCCTTCCCCTCTCTCTGTCTCTCATTCCCCTCTCTCTGTCTCTCTCCTTCCCCTCTCTCTGTCTCTCCTTCCCCTCTCTCTGTCTCTCCTTCCCCTCTCTGTGTCTCTCTCCTTCCCCTCTCTGTCTCTCCTTCCCCTCTCTCTGTCTCTCTCCTTCCCCTCTCTCTGTCTCTCCTTCCCCTCTCCCTGTCTCTCTCTCCTTCCCCTCTCTCCCTGTCTCTCTCTCCTTCCCCTCTCTCTCTCTCTCTCTCCTTCCCCTCTCTCCTTCCCCTCTCTCTGTCTCTCCTTCCCCTCTCTCTGTCTCTCCTTCCCCTCTCTCTCTCTCTGTCTCTCCTTCCCCTCTCTCTCTCTCTGTCTCTTTCATTCCCCTCTCTCTGTCTCTTTCATTCCCCTCTCTCTGTCTCTTTCATTCCCCTCTCTCTGTCTCTCTCCTTCCCCTCTCTCTGTCTCTCTCCTTCCCCTCTCTCTGTCTCTCCTTCCCCTCTCTGTGTCTCTCTCCTTCCCCTCTCTGTCTCTCCTTCCCCTCTCTCTGTCTCTCTCCTTCCCCTCTCTCTGTCTCTCCTTCCCCTCTCCCTGTCTCTCTCTCCTTCCCCTCTCTCCCTGTCTCTCTCTCCTTCCCCTCTCTCTCTCTCTCTCTCCTTCCCCTCTCTCCTTCCCCTCTCTCTGTCTCTCCTTCCCCTCTCTCTGTCTCTCCTTCCCCTCTCTCTCTCTCTGTCTCTCCTTCCCCTCTCTCTCTCTCTGTCTCTTTCATTCCCCTCTCTCTGTCTCTTTCATTCCCCTCTCTCTGTCTCTTTCATTCCCCTCTCTCTGTCTCTCTCCTTCCCCTCTCTCTGTCTCTCTCCTTCCCCTCTCTCTGTCTCTCCTTCCCCTCTCTATGTCTCTCCTTCCCCTCTCTATGTCTCTCCTTCCCCTCTCTATGTCTCTCCTTACCCTCTCTCTGTCTCTCCTTACCCTCTCTCTGTCTCTCCTTACCCTCTCTCTGTCTCTCCTTACCCCCTCTCTGTCTCTCCTTACCCCCTCTCTGTCTCTCCTTCCCCTCTCTCTGTCTCTCCTTCCCCTCTCTCTGTCTCTCCCTACCCTCTCTCTGTCTCTCCTTATCTTCTCTCTGTCTCTCCTTACCCTCTGTCTCTCTCTCCTCCCCCTCTATATGTCTCTCTCTCCTTCCCCTCGGTCTCTCTCTCCTTCCTCTCTCTCTGTCTTTCTCACTCTTTCGCTCTCGTCTTTCCACAGCGAGTATGAGAGAGAAAGGGTCACACAGAGAGAAAGAGTAGAGAGGGAATGAGAGAGACCTGTAGAGAGACAGAGGTAGACTGAGTTTGTACTGGCCCAAAGGAAGAGGTCAGAGTAAGGAGAACCAATCTGTGTGAGAGAGACCAGACATAACCTCCATAAGATAAATTATACTGCATGGTGAAACAACCATAATGTCCTCATTGGGAATTAGTATGATGAAACAGATGAAATGTCTTATGGTTCAGGCAGAGTCCAGTATCACTGAGAGGTTCTGGGAGGTTCTGATTGGATCTGAAGGGTTTATTGGGGTTCTTTGGAGTTCTATGAGGGATTCTGGATCCAGTCTGGACTGTTGCTAGTCCAGGAAAAGATTGGCCTCAGGGTCTGATAGTCTACTGTACTAAGCCTCAGGGTCCGGTAGTCTACTATACTAAGGGTCCGCTAGTCTACTATACTAAGGGTCTGGTAGTCTCCTATACTAAGGGTCTGGTAGTCTACTATACTAAAGGTCTGGTAGTCTACTATACTAAAGGTCTGGTAGTCTCCTATACTAAGGGTCTGGTAGTCTACTATACTAAGGGTCTGGTAGTCTCCTATACTAAGGGTCTGGTAGTCTCCTATACTAAGGTTCTTGTCATTCTCTGCCCAGTGCTGCCCCCTGTTGCATGTGGGAGGTATCTCCCCTGTTGCATGTGGGAGGTCTCTCCTCTCCAAACCACCAGATACACACGTATGTCATTATACACACCAAGAGACTAGAACATGTATACAATCCAGGCTGAGGCTTCCCTGTGTGGAGCTTTTGACTTCACAAATTAACACCATGTGCAGTGTGTGTGTGTGTGTGTGTGTGTGTGTGTGTGTGCGCACGCGTGATACTTCTGTTTAGAGTGATGATTAGAGCTAGAGTGTAATTCATGTGTTTAGACAGACAGTCAGACATTAAAGGGTCTGGGGCTGGAGGAGAACATTGCTCACAAACGCACGTTACTGTCTACGTCTGCCGCGTTGGGGTTTTGAGGGAGCTGTTCTACTAAGCTGTATGGAATTGTTTTAAGAAGTAGGGGAGTTGAGGGT
The DNA here is from genome assembly GCF_057628025.1 of Oncorhynchus mykiss. Lineage (NCBI taxonomy): Eukaryota > Metazoa > Chordata > Actinopteri > Salmoniformes > Salmonidae > Oncorhynchus > Oncorhynchus mykiss. The sequence goes on from NC_143034.1 coordinate 12,378,372, forward strand.
GCTGTTCTAATTAGCTGTGTGGAATTGTTTTAAGAAGTCAGGGTGCTGTTATACTAAGCTGTATGGAATTGTTTTAAGGTGTACGGGTGCTGAGGGTGCTGTTCTACTAAGCTGTATGGAACTGTTTTAAGGTGTACGGGTGCTGTTCTACTAAGCTGTATTGAATTGTTTTAAGAAATAGGGGTGCTGAGGGTGCTGTTCTACTAAGCTGTATGGAACTGTTTTTAGGTGTAGGGGTGCTGAGGGTGCTGTTCTACTAAGCTGCATGAAATAATTTTAAGGTGTAGGGGTGGTGAGGGTGCTGTTCTACTAAGCTGTATGGAATTGTTTTAAGGTGTACGGGTGCTGTTCTACTAAGCTTTATTGAATTGTTTTAAGAAGTATGGGAGCTGAGGGTGCTGTTCTACTAAGCTGTATGGTATTGTTTTAAGGTGTATGGGTGCTGTTCTACTAAGCTGTATGGAATTGTTTTAAGAAGTAGGGGTGCTGTTCTACTAAGCTGTATGGAATTGTTTTAAGAAGTAGGGGTGCTGTTCTACTAAACTGTATGGAATTGTTTTAAGAAGTAGGGGTGCTGTTCTACTAAGCTGAATGGAATTGTTTTAAGAAGGTCAAACCAAGGATCATTTTGCTATTTGATTTGGAATTTTAAGACCCCTTGAAGTATCAACAAAAACATATTAATTATTTGATAGACACTTACTGCTACCAGCCCAACAGATCTAAAGGAAGTCTGTTCTGTGAGGCCTGTGGGACATCTTAATTATTTGATAGACACTTACTGCCACCAACCCAACAGATCTAAAGGAAGTCTGTTCTGTGAGTCCTGTGGGCGTCCTAGAGGAAAACAGCCGACATGTTCCTGAGAGTTTGTTCAGACGCTACAGACAGAAGTTGGCAGATCGGCTGTGCTGACTTTAGATGAGTCCCAAAACGCTTGTGGGGGTCGTAGAGCAAAACGGAGGCCAACCCCTCTGTTCCCATAGCTCTATAGTTTCATATGAGGGACAGACAACAACCTCTCTGTTCCCGTAGCTCTATAGTTTCATATGAGGGACCATAGGCTGCTGTTGTAGCCTTCACCAGCAGACAAAGACCACACACACACACACACACACACGAGCAGTGCTTGGACCTTCGCTGAAACAGAGGGGGAACAGAACAGCAGGCAGAACCACACCGTCAGCAGAGCTACTGTTAGCCCCGCTGATCTAGGATCAGTTTTGCCTTTTCATATGAACCACACCATCAGCAGAGCTACTGTTACAGTCACAGCAAGGTCAGGGGCCCTACCCGCTGATCTAAGATCAGTTCTACCTTTTGGATCAAGTTGAATAACCTCCCATGTAGAGGGGGGACCAGGGCGCGTATCCACAAAGCGTCTCAGAGTAGGAGTGCTGATCTAGGATCAGGTTTCCCACCCGTCTCATAGTCTTATCAGGCTATTGAGTGTTTACAGACATGATACACTTCTCCTCTAGAACCACAGACTGTCTTCTTATTTGGTGTATTCCACAACTAGCACAGCTGATTCTAATGGTCGCCTGATCATCAAGCCTCTCATTCCTTAAATCAGCTGTGTTAATGGTCACCTGATCATCAAGCCTCTCATTCCTTAAATCAGCTGTGTTAATGGTCACCTGATCATCAAGCCTCTCATTCCTTAAATCAGCTGTGTTAATGGTCACCTGATCATCGAGCCTGGGGGTACAGGAGGACAGGTTGGGGAATCACTGGGAGTACTGGAGGAGAGGTTGGGGAAATCACTGGGAGTACTGGAGGAGAGGTTGGGGAATCACTGGGAGTACTGGAGGAGAGGTTGGGGAAATCACTGGGAGTACTGGAGGAGAGGTTGGGGAATCACTGGGAGTACTGGAGGAGAGGTTGGGGAATCACTGGGAGTACTGGAGGAGAGGTTGGGGAATCACTGGGAGTACTAGAGGAGAGGTTGGGGAATCACTGGGGGTACTGGAGGAGAGGTTGGGGAATCACTGGGAGTACTGGAGGAGAGGTTGGGGAATCACTGGGAGTACTGGAGGAGAGGTTGGGGAATCACTGGGAGTACTGGAGGAGAGGTTGGGGAATCACTGGGAGTACTGGAGGAGAGGTTGGGGAATCACTGGGAGTACTGGAGGAGAGGTTGGGGAATCACTGGGAGTACTGGAGGAGAGGTTGGGGAATCACTGGGAGTACTGGAGGAGAGGTTGGGGAATCACTGGGAGTACTGGAGGAGAGGTTGGGGAATCACTGGGGGTACTGGAGGAGAGGTTGGGGAATCACTGGGAGTACTGGAGGAGAGGTTGGGGAATCACTGGGAGTACTGGAGGAGAGGTTGGGGAATCACTGGGAGTACTGGAGGAGAGGTTGGGGAATCACTGGGGGTACTGGAGGAGAGTTTGGGGAATCACTGGGAGTACTGGAGGAGAGGTTGGGGAATCACTGGGAGTACTGGAGGAGAGGTTGGGGAATCACCGGGGGTACTGGAGGAGAGGTTGGGGAATCACTGGGAGTACTGGAGGAGAGGTTGGGGAATCACTGGGAGTACTGGAGGAGAGTTTGGGGAATCACTGGGAGTACTGGAGGAGAGGTTGGGGAATCACCGGGGGTACTGGAGGAGAGGTTGGGGAATCACTGGGAGTACTGGAGGAGAGGTTGGGGAATCACCGGGGGTACTGGAGGAGAGGTTGGGGAATCACTGGGAGTACTGGAGGAGAGGTTGGGGAATCACTGGGAGTACTGGAGGAGAGGTTGGGGAATCACCGGGGGTACTGGAGGAGAGTTTGGGGAATCACTGGGAGTACTGGAGGAGAGGTTGGGGAATCACCGGGGGTACTGGAGGAGAGGTTGGGGAATCACTGGGAGTACTGGAGGAGAGGTTGGGGAATCACCGGGGGTACTGGAGGAGAGGTTGGGGAATCACTGTGAGTACTGGAGGAGAGGTTGGGGAATCACTGGGAGTACTGGAGGAGAGGTTGGGGAATCACTGGGGGTACTGGAGGAGAGGTTGGGGAATCACTGGGAGTACTGGAGGAGAGGTTGGGGAATCACTGGGAGTACTGGAGGAGAGGTTGGGGAATCACTGGGGGTACTGGAGGAGAGTTTGGGGAATCACTGGGAGTACTGGAGGAGAGGTTGGGGAATCACTGGGAGTACTGGAGGAGAGGTTGGGGAATCACCGGGGGTACTGGAGGAGAGGTTGGGGAATCACTGGGAGTACTGGAGGAGAGGTTGGGGAATCACTGGGAGTACTGGAGGAGAGGTTGGGGAATCACTGGGAGTACTGGAGGAGAGGTTGGGGAATCACCGGGGGTACTGGAGGAGAGGTTGGGGAATCACTGGGAGTACTGGAGGAGAGGTTGGGGAATCACCGGGGGTACTGGAGGAGAGGTTGGGGAATCACTGGGAGTACTGGAGGAGAGGTTGGGGAATCACTGGGAGTACTGGAGGAGAGGTTGGGGAATCACCGGGGGTACTGGAGGAGAGTTTGGGGAATCACTGGGAGTACTGGAGGAGAGGTTGGGGAATCACCGGGGGTACTGGAGGAGAGGTTGGGGAATCACTGGGAGTACTGGAGGAGAGGTTGGGGAATCACCGGGGGTACTGGAGGAGAGGTTGGGGAATCACTGTGAGTACTGGAGGAGAGGTTGGGGAATCACTGGGAGTACTGGAGGAGAGGTTGGGGAATCACTGGGGGTACTGGAGGAGAGGTTGGGGAATCACTGGGAGTACTGGAGGAGAGGTTGGGGAATCACTGGGAGTACTGGAGGAGAGGTTGGGGAATCACCGGGGGTACTGGAGGAGAGGTTGGGGAATCACTGGGAGTACTGGAGGAGAGGTTGGGGAATCACCGGGGGTACTGGAGGAGAGGTTGGGGAATCACTGGGAGTACTGGAGGAGAGGTTGGGGAATCACTGGGAGTACTGGAGGAGAGGTTGGGGAATCACTGGGAGTACTGGAGGAGAGGTTGGGGAATCACTGGGAGTACTGGAGGAGAGGTTGGGGAATCACCGGGAGTACTGGAGGAGAGGTTGGGGAATCACTGGGGGTACTGGAGGAGAGGTTGGGGAATCACCGGGGGTACTGGAGGAGAGGTTGGGGAATCACTGGGGGTACTGGAGGAGAGGTTGGGGAATCACTGGGAGTACTGGAGGAGAGGTTGGGGAATCACCGGGGGTACTGGAGGAGAGGTTGGGGAATCACCGGGGGTACTGGAGGAGAGTTTGGGGAATCACTGGGAGTACTGGAGGAGAGGTTGGGGAATCACCGGGGGTACTGGAGGAGAGGTTGGGGAATCACCGGGGGTACTGGAGGAGAGGTTGGGGAATCACCGGGGGTACTGGAGGAGAGGTTGGGGAATCACTGGGAGTACTGGAGGAGAGGTTGGGGAATCACCGGGGGTACTGGAGGAGAGGTTGGGGAATCACTGGGAGTACTGGAGGAGAGGTTGGGGAATCACCGGGAGTACTGGAGGAGAGGTTGGGGAATCACCGGGAGTACTGGAGGAGAGGTTGGGGAATCACTGTGAGTACTGGAGGAGAGGTTGGGGAATCACTGGGAGTACTGGAGGAGAGGTTGGGGAATCACTGGGGGTACTGGAGGAGAGGTTGGGGAATCACTGGGGGTACTGGAGGAGAGGTTGGGGAATCACTGGGGGTACTGGAGGAGAGGTTGGGGAATCACTGGGAGTACTGGAGGAGAGGTTGGGGAATCACTGGGAGTACTGGAGGAGAGGTTGGGGAATCACCGGGGGTACTGGAGGAGAGGTTGGGGAATCACTGTGAAAAGGGTGAAAGACCCCCCCTGGTGGTCAGATGAGGAGATGCATTACATCATTATTCACTGATCAGTGATTTCTCTTCCTCTCTCTCACTCTCTCTCTACTGCAGTCTGGTTCCCCTGGGTTAGAGACTCTGCTCTGCTTGTGTGTGTGTGTGTGTGTATGTGTGTGGTGTGTGGTGTGTGGTGTGCGGTGTGTGTGTGTGTGTGTGTGTCAGAATCTAGGAGACGAAGGGGAGGAAACATTCCACCAATGAACAGAGCAGTGATTCAGCACACTGTGTCCTGTGACCTCAGTGATGACATCACTACTGTATCTCTAGGATTCTGTCAAAGATTGGAGAGGAATCCTCAAACACCCCACACACACCCCACCACACCACACACACACCCATCACAGACACACCCCACCCACACACACACCCCACCCACACCATACCACACACACCCCACCACACCACACACACACCCATCACAGACACACCCCACCCACCACACCCACACCATACCACACACACCCCACCCACCCACACCACACCCACCCCACCCACCACCACACCCCCCCCCCCCACACCACACACACCCACCACACACACACCCCACCACACACCACACACACCCCACCCACATGGATAAACCAGACATAAACATCCTGATCCACTAATTCTTCTTCAGAGAAAAGAGCAGTAAAACACGTGCAGTGTTAAAAGGCAACAAACACCATCATTTATTAGTATATAGTTGTTCATATACTGTATATCAGTCTAATAAATACCTACAGTAGTCTGTGTGTGTGTGTGTGTGTGTGTGTTTCTATGCACACATTAACGTCCATCTGTCTGTCAGTGCAGAGAAGACATCACAGCTCATCACTCCTCCTGAGAGAGATGAGACTATACCTTCTCTCTCTTTCATTCTCTCTCTCTGTCCATCCAGAAGTCCACTTCCACTGAGTGTAATCTTGTTGGCTGGGAAAGTGGTCTCCCTGAGGTCCTCCAAGACACCACGGGAGCTGGGTCGCAAAGCATTGTGTGTCTGTCGACAAGACAGGCACGGGGGTCTGAGAATACAATCAACCATGTCCGTTTGACCAAGTTTAGACTAGTTTGATCAAGTTAGGTCTGGTTTAATCCGGTTAGGTCAAGTTAGGTCTGGTTTAATCCAGTTAGGTCGAGTTAGGTCTGGTTTAATCCGGTTAGGTCGAGTTAGGTCTGGTTTAATCCGGTTAGGTCGAGTTAGGTCTGGTTTAATCCAGTTAGGTCGAGTTAGGTCTGGTTTAATCCGGTTAGGTCGAGTTAGGTCTGGTTTAATCCAGTTAGGTCTGATTTTATCTAGTTAAGTCCAGTCAGGTCCAGTTGGTAAAGTGTGTTAGGTCCCGTGCAGAGAGGGTTAGACTGGGAGATGAGGGGCAGAGAGGGTTAGACTGGGGGATGAGGGGCAGAGAGGGTTAGACTGGGGGATGAGGGGCAGAGAGGGTTAGACTGGGGGATGAGGGGCAGAGAGGGTTAGACTGGGAGATGAGGGGCAGAGAGGGTTAGACTGGGAGATGAGGGGCAGAGAGGGTTAGACTGGGAGATGAGGGGCAGAGAGGGTTAGACTGGGAGATGAGGGGCAGAGAGGGTTAGACTGGGGGATGAGGGGCAGAGAGGGTTAGACTGGGAGATGAGGGGCAGAGAGGGTTAGACAGGGAGATGAGGGGCAGAGAGGGTTAGACTGGGAGATGAGGGGCAGAGAGGGTTAGACTGGGAGATGAGTTGCAGAGAGGGTTAGACTGGGAGATGAGTTGCAGAGAGGGTTAGACTGGGGGATGAGTTGCAGAGAGGGTTAGACTGGGGGATGAGGGGCAGAGAGGGTTAGACAGGGAGATGAGGGGCAAAGAGGGTTAGACTGGGAGATGAGGGGCAGAGAGGGTTAGACAGGGAGATACAGTGGGGCAAAAAATGATTTAGTCAGCCACCAATTGTGCAAGTTCTCCCACTTACAAAGATGAGAGAGGCCTGTAACTATGACAGACAAAATGAGAAAAAAAATCCAGAAAATCACATTGTAGGATTTTTTATGAATTTATTTGCAAATTATGGTGGAAAATAAGTATTCGGTCAACTACAAACAAGCAAGATTTCTGGCTCTCACAGACCTTCTTTAAGTGGCTCCTCTGTCCTCCACTCGTTACCTGTATTAATGGCACCTGTTTGAACTTGTTATCAGTATAAAAGACACCTGTCCACAACCTCAAACAGTCACACTCCAAACTCCACTATGGCCAAGACCAAAGAGCTGTCAAAGGACACCAGAAACAAAATTGTAGACCTGCATCAGGCTGGGAAGACTGAATCTGCAATAGGTAAGCAGCTTGGTTTGAAGAAATCAACTGTGGGAGCAATTATTAGGAAAGGGAAGACATGCAAGACCACTGATGATCTCCCTCGATCTGGGGAAGATCTCACCCCGTGGGGTCAAAATGATCACAAGAACGGTGAGCAAAAATCCCAGAACCCCCCGGGGGACCTAGTGAATGACCTGCAGAGAGCTGGGACCAAAGTAACAAAGCCTACCATCAGTAACACACTACGCCGCCAGGGACTGAAATCCTGCAGTGCCAGACGTGTCCCCCTGTTTAAGCCAGTACATGTCCAGGCCCGTCTGAAGTTTGCTAGAGAGCATTTGGATGAAGAAGATTGGGAGAATGTCATATGGTCAGATAAAACCAAAATATAACTTTTTGATAAAAACTCAACTCGTCGTGTTTGGAGGACAAAGAATGCTGAGTTGCATCCAAAGAACACCATACCTACTGTGAAGCATGGGGGTGGAAACATCATGCTTTGAGGCGCATCCAAAGAACACCATACCTACTGTGAAGCATGGGGGTGGAAAAATCATGCTTTGGGGCTGTTTTTCTGCAAAGGGACCAGGACGACTGATCCGTGTAAAGGAAAGAATGAATGGGGCCATGTATTGTGAGATTTTGAGGGAAAACCTCCTTCCATCAGCAAGGGCATTGAAGATGAAACGTGGCTGGGTCTTTCAGCATGACAATGATCCCAAACACACCGCCCGGGCAACGAAGGAGTGGCTTCGTAAGAAGCATTTCAAGGTCCTGGAGTGGCCTAGCCAGTCTCCAGATCTCAACCCCATAGAAAATCTTTGGAGGGAGTTGAAAGTCCATGTTGCCCAGCAACAGCCCCAAAACATCACTGCTCTAGAGGAGATCTGCATGGAGGAATGGGCCAAAATACCAGCAACAGTGTGTGAAAACCTTGTGAAGACTTACAGAAAACGTTTGACCTCTGTCATTGCCAACAAAGGGTATATAACAAAGTATTGAGATAAACTTTTGTTATTGACCAAATACTTATTTTTCACCATAATTTGCAAATAAATTCATTGAAAATCCTACAATGTGATTTTCTGGATTTTTTTTCTCATTTTGTCTGTCATAGTTGAAGTGTACCTATGCTGAAAATTACAGGCCTCTCATCTTTTTAAGTGGGAGAACTTGCACAATTGGTGGCTGACTAAATACTTTTTTGCCCCACTGTATAAGGGGTACGGGGATTGGGGGAGAGAGTTGGACAGATGGGTAAGGGGGACAGGGGGAGAGAGTTGGACAGATGGGTAAGGGGGTGCATTCATGCTCTCGGTGAAGCGTTAATGAGTCCTGTTTCCCCCAGGCATGAGAGGAAGGGATTGTTGTAGAGCCAGTTTCCCTCAGGCCTGAGAGGAAGGGGTTGTTGTAGAGCCAGTTTCCCTCAGAGGAAGGGGTTGTTGTAAAGCCAGTTTCCCTCAGGTCTCAGAGGAAGGGGTTGTTGTAGAGCCAGTTTCCCTCAGGTCTCAGAGGAAGGGGTTGTCGTAGAGCCAGTTTCCCTCAGGCCTGAGAGGAAGGGGTTGTTGTAGAGCCAGTTTCCCTCAGAGGAAGGGATTGTTGTAGAGCCAGTTTCCCTCAGGTCTCAGAGGAAGGGGTTGTTGTAGAGCCAGTTTCCCTCAGAGGAAGGGGTTGTTGTAGAGCCAGTTTCCCTCAGGACTCAGAGGAAGGGGTTGTTGTAGAGCCAGTTTCCCTCAGGCCTGAGAGGAAGGGGTTGTTGTAGAGCCAGTTTCCCCCAGGCCTGAGAGGAAGGGGTTGTTGTAGAGCCAGTTGCCTCTCCATCTCCCCTCAGGACTCAGAGGAAGGGGTTGTGGCTGTGTGTGTGAGATTGGGGCAGGACACGGTGGGCTGGGGCGGGGGAGAGGGGGAGGAGGGGATGGGGCAGGTTAGAGGGGAGGTCCAGGAGGCCGGGGGAGGGCTGGGTGTGGTGTGGGAGAGGGAGGGGGAGAGAAGGGCTGTAGGGGAGGGTGTGAGGGGGGAGTGGGGAG